>NW_028274807.1:42464985-42768015 GCF_037043125.1 Eumetopias jubatus
TATTATATGTATCCATATAACCTCATATGCAAGATTGCATGTTACTCCCTTAGCAGTATTGTGAAAAATATCCTTTTATACAATGTGAGTAGGTGTAAAATAATAGATACCAGAACACTTGCTACATGACTAAAGGAAGTAATCACAAATGAAATAGGCCCTCATCCAAGAAGGCTTTATACCTGGAAGATAAGCATCAGATGATCTGCATAGGCTGATGCAACTCGTCTGGAATACAAAGAGAAAATTGGAACCAATAGCAACAGTTTTATTAGATGCAAAAAGTCCTTTGATGCAGTTGAATGGGACTACTTGTACTGTGTGTTAGGTATATTTGACTTTGGGGACAAATATAACAGATAGCACAACCCATTTATATGGTTCAAATCAGTGGCTTACAATCTCCCTTTCCTTGCCTTATTGCTGCACTGGGGAGTAAGTGAGGATGGTACCCATTACTAATGTTACTCTTCAGGCTGACACTGGAGTTATAATATCACCCAGATCCCATGGGTATCTGAAGGATATGCAGATGAAGGTTCACAAATTAACTAATGTCTGCTGATAACCTACTACTTGTGCTGAAAGCCCTAACCAGCATCTGTCCTGAAAACATTAAAAGTAATGTCAGTATTTGGAATGGCTTCAGGCTGCGAAGTCAATGGGAGAGAATCAGAAATACTATCTTAACAGAATACTCTCTATTAATATTACTTATTGTGTGACATTTAAAATAAAATTTAACAAGAATTGATCTGGGATTCTTATTAGGGAATGATTAAACAATAGCATAAAAAAAAAACAAATTAAAAAATTGACCTGTAATTCAATGCTCAGATTTTAAAAAATAGGTTTCACTAACTCTAAGGAGGAAGAAAGCCTGGTAAAGCATATCCCTCTTTGAAATTTAATTAGCACAATCAAATATTAACTCCATACCTTTCTGTAATTTTTCACAAATGAAGAAAGTAATTTCCATAGTCATGTGAGATCATATAGTCATGTTGAAACTGGGTGAAAGCATATGCTACCTTAGAAAAAGGACTTTTTGCCTCACTGGAAGCTATTTGATGGCATGTGTCATGACTCATTTAAGCTGCTATGCCTTGTCAAAACGGATTTTCTGCTGCATATTGCTATGGAAGAGCCTATTACACACAAATAACTGTACAACCTAGCAGAATCAACAGAGACTAAAAACATATAGTCTATTGAAAAATAAGAAGCAGGACCCAGTTTCTTCCTAGTTCTTAAAAGCAAACAAAAGTACAATTGCAGGTATTAACAAGAATGGACAAAGTTAAGAGGGATTAGCCCTGGTGATAGAAAAGGGGACTGAGCTTATTCTAGCTTATAATGACTAAGTTATAGAGAGAAAGATTATTCATCTACTCATCCAAACAAGGTATTAACAACCTTTCCAAAACAGTAAACCTTTTTCTCCTGGCAATACATTAATCACTGGGGTGAGGGATGGAGAAATGAGAAGACCAAGGAACCAGTGCTGACTCATGAACTGTTGTTAGTAGGGATGGATTAGTGTGGGCTTGTAGTTCATAACTGTAACTTTTAAGAAAAAGGAAAAGGGGACATGGTGGTGGCAATTAGCTCTAATGCTATGGGAAATTGTTCTATATGATACAGTCATGAATAGCCAACTAGCTATACCACATTTCTACAGATATCCTTCTTGACTTGATTATAAAAAAAAAACTTTAAGTACTAAATTATTAACAAATGTGTTTAATAAACAGAGCAGACATACACAAACTACCTGTGTTCTTCAATTTAAAAAAGATTGTTTTTGTCATATATTCTGCCACAGATAATGTCTATTAAATATTCTATATGAAGCTATAGCTGTGCACATAGACACGTTATTTTCAACTACCTACTTAACCTGACCATTCGGAGTTAACTGGTTCCTTTCTCACCCCACAGTATTGAGTTGGCAGAAACAAGTTGATGGAGTTTCACAAGAGGTGATTATGAACCAGGAGAATGGTTCAGAAGTGGTTTAAGTGGGATCTGGAATATCACTCTGGGGTAGGATCTAGATTGAGTCAGTCAAGCATGCTTGCAAGCAAAGGACACTACAGTAGGCCTAAAGGGTTGTAGGATACATTGCCAGGAAGCACATCAGTTTATGTGTTCATCTATCTCGTCACACCCTCTGCATTCACTGAGGACTTTAGTGTCTACCTCATATATTTTCTCCATTGGAACTCCTGGAAAAGGCTGGATTCAACATCTTTATGGAAAGCCCATCCAATATCCTACCTTTCTGATTTTACTGCCTCTCTCTCAATGGCTTTTGTCTTCATTGTCTTCAGGATCTTATATTCTTGGGCATTTCCTAGAACTTGGCGTTAGCTAGAGGCACGCTCTCCAATGGAGCTTTCTACATGATGGCAATGTTTTAGCTGCCCTGTGCAATATGGACAATATGGTGGCCATGCATGGCTACTGAGCACTTGATATGTGGCTAGTGTGACAGAGGAATATAATTTATATTTTAATTAATTTAAATATAAGTGGCCACCTGTGGCTATTGGCTACCATATTAGACAGCACAGATCTAGAATTTCTCGACTTAGGAAACTTTAATCTTCGTATCTTCTATCCTTTCAGCTTTCTTACTCTCTCATTCTCATTAAAACTGCAGTCCAATCTCCTTGACACCTGTAGTTTTTAAACCTTTTTCCCTCTGAGACTATCCATTCCTCTCATGGTCTCCTTTCCTGTCTATCCTAAATCCTATGGTTGATGCCTTAAAACTTTTTTCTGACAGTGCTTTTATCTCCTCATACTTTTGGATTCTATGGCATCTGACATTTAAAGTTGCAACTCTGGATCAGCCCAGGAGTTCCTGCATCTACCTATTGAATTTTCTTTCCAATTCATCTTCCTACCTCCTGCCTCACACTTCACAATCCACACTTTATTGCTGCTGAAGTTCTGTTCCTACAATAAAATCCCATCCTATTACCCTGCTTAAAATTCTTCAATGATCTTTAGGGGCGCCTGGGTGGCTCAGTTGGTTAAGCGACTGCCTTCGGCTCAGGTCATGATCCTGGAGTCCCGGGATCGAGTCCCACATCGGGCTCCCTGCTCAGCGGGGAGTCTGCTTCTCCCTCTGACCCTACCCCCTCTCGTGCTCTCTATCTCTCATTCTCTCTCTCTCAAATAAATAAATAAAAATCTTTAAAAATAAATAAATAAATAAATAAATAAATAGATAAAGGAGGGGAGCGTGCCTGGATGGTGCAATCAGTTAAGCTTCCGACTCTGGTTTCAGCTCAAGTCATGATCTCAGGGTCGTGAGATTGAGCCCCAAGTCCGGCTCTGCGCTTAGCGCGGAGTCTGCTTAGGATTCTTGCTCTCCCTCTGCCCCTCCTGCTCATGCTCTCTCTCTCTTTCTCAAATAAATATATAAATCTTTAAAAAAAAATTCTTAAATGATTCCCTATTGCCTACAGGATGAAATCTGAGCCCTTAGTATTTCATGCTAGGTCCTCTTGTTTTGAGATCTGTATCTCTCTCTCTCTCATTCTCACTCTCTTTAACACACACAGACACACACACACACAATTACATCCTTGTTAACTTCATCAAAATTTGAATATTCATGTTGAGGAAACCCAATACCATAATGTATGAAGTGTCCCAGCTCATTGTTTGGGATAGCCTTTAAATAACTTGCTAGTGTCTCCACTCTATAATTAGCTAGAGTTCTACTAGAGAACTTGATGTGTTTTTTTTTTTTTAAGTGATCTAGATTTTTAAGAATATAGTCTTCTTGTTCTTGTACTCTTATCTGAAAACAATAAAGGCATATTTTAGGCTGCAATACTTGATTTTTCCATAGTGAATTGAAAGAATAGTCACATCATTTTCAAAAGCTTGTGCATTGGACTGAGATGTAAATTAAATAGAGAATCCACTATATATGAATCTGCTTAGGCATGCATAGAGTGTGGGAAAATTTTAAAATGAAATAGGCTCAATAAGAAGGTTGGAATGCCAATGGATAAATCCATAATTGTCTTCTAGAGGATACTTCAAACCTACAAGGAATATCCAAGGACAGAACAGCAGATGAGAATGTCTTAAAATAGAAAAAGAAATTGCACTTCAGCACATCAAGGACAGCCAAAAAATAGATTATTAAAGTGGCACTTGCAGAAACTATAGAAAAATCTTATTCTCTGTAAACTTACCAGTTACTCCAGAGTTTTTTTTTTTTAATATGATTTGGAACTCCTTCTGCCTTTAACTTTATCTGTAACATTAAATAGGTCTGTAACTTTCTAAATCTTGGTTGCCTAATTTTTAAAGTAAAATAGATTATCTCTAAGGGAAGTGAATATGTTTTAAGCCATTACAATATTGCAGGCATTGTTCTAAGTATTTACATACTTTTTATCTTATTTGGTCCAGTTTCTTCTCTTTTTATAAAGTTCTCTGACCTGAAATTGAGACTGAGTTAAAGGGTGATAGTGTGTACTAAAGTCAAGAGCAAAAATAGATGGTAGTAAACCAAAATAGTCTAAGAGGAGTTGATAAATAGAAGAGTTGAGACCTGAGTAGGCAAAGCATCGACAAGGGAGAAGCAGACTGGAGAGCCTGGTTGAAGAGGGCAACTGCCCATGTTAGTTCATATTCTTGGCAGTTACATTCATTTTGCTAAACTGGCATTTCTGTAAAGCCAAGATGCCAGAAAGTCTGGTTGTTTCTATTTCTTTTTCTTAGAAAACCAAAGCATGATGTTTTTCACTCATGTATCTCAAATTTTTGTAATATGAGAGCCCCCTTTTTAAAGAGCAAAAATATTTTCTGAGGCTCCAGTGTTTTCTTATTTATTTTAAAGTTGAACAGTATATAGGGGCGCCTGGGTGGCTCAGTTGGTTAAGCGTCTGCCTTCAGCTCAGGTCATGATCCCAGGGTCTTAGGATCGAGCCCCACATTGGGCTCCCTGCTCAGTGCCGGCGGGGGCGGTGTCTGCTTCTCCATCTCCCTCTGCCCCTACTCCCACTTGTGCTCTCTCTCAAATAAATAAATAAAACCTTTAAAAAAACAACAGTGTATAAAATTCTGTATACATATTGTTTTACACAACTCTAAAATCCACAAACCCTATAAAGATTTTAAAAATTGAAAAATAGAGTTGAAACAAATAGCATTAATTAACATCGCAGATGACACTGTTCTGTTGAAACTGTATCGCCACTTGAGGGCGCCTGGGTGGCTCAGTTGGTTAAGCGACTGCCTTCGGCTCAGGTCATGATCCTGGAGTCCCTGGATCGAGTCCCGCATCGGGCTCCCTGCTCAGCGGGGAGTCTGCTTCTCCCTCTGACCCTCCCCCCTCTCATGTGCTTTCTCTCTCATTCTCTCTCTCTCAAATAAAGGAATAAAATCTTAAAAAAAAAAAAAAAAAACTGTGTCGCCACTTGAGATCTGAGTGTGGTATTAACTGTTAAGGTGTAGGGCTTTGGAGTTCAGCCTATCTTGGCTACCAATTAATTTCTCAATTCTTCCACCAATTTTCTCTATTTGTGCTAAAGAAAAACACATCATTTTTTTTTAAGATTTATTTATTTATTTGAGAGAGAGAGAATGAGAGATAGAGAGCATGAGAGGGAAGAGTGTCAGAGGGAGAAGCAGACTCCCTGCTGAGCAGGGAGCCCGATGTGGGACTCGATCCCGGGACTCCAGGATCATGACCTGAGCCAAAGGCAGTCGCTTAACCAACTGAGCCACCCAGGCGCCCAAAATACATCATTTTTGTGTGTTCTATGATGCTGTTTTGTCTCCAACTTTTCATGAATACAGAATTTATATATTAAGAACACCTTTAGACCCCCATTACAATCTATCCAATGAATGCATCCATTTCTGCCCTCTCTAATATCCCAAAACACTTACACATGGACAGAGGTGATTTTACCTGGAAGCTGACACAGCCTGATCCTCGGGACCTCTTACTGTACAGGTTCCTTTCAAAGCCTTGAGGTGGGCCTTGGGAATGTGATCATGCAATCACATAGTTTTAAAGGTTTTTAAATGTTTTACGAGTGAAAACTGTCTCTTTCCACTTTAACTTTCCCTCCACCATAACTCCTCTAGGGTAGGTTAGAGTTAGCATGGCCAGGGGCATTTTGGGATCTGGCTAAGAGGAAATTGAGTGTGGATACATTCATTTTGGGTTTGGAGGGATGTAGTAATGTGTATATAGTTCTTCTGTTGTATGCTTGCTATCCCAAGGGCTTCCGGAATTACTTGAGGAAGACTCTTGCTGCCCTCTATTCCAATCTACCCCAAGCAAGCCTTGGAACAACAGGGCCAAAGTTTCTATTGAGATGCCCATGTGTCCAATGATACCTACACAAGAAATATGCAGAGGGGAGGATTAACAACATTGGAGGTATACAGAGCAGAAGGTCATCTGTGGAAATTATTCCAATCATCAGACATGTACAATTATTAATGTAGGATCAGTTTTTATTGATGCCTCAACAAAAGGGAAGTTTTCTCTGATCAGGAATATACTTAACATAAAATATACTGTTATAAACACACCATACTATTTTTTCCTTTTTGATGGGAAATAAGAAAAACAGAATGTATGAGAATTCATGTATTTGGAAAGCACAAATCTATAGCATGACATCACTCAGCAAATTCATCTGAATGTGAATGTACATTCTTTATACATGCTAGAGGAAAAATCTTTCTATACCCACTATGGAAGATGATCAGAAAGAATGTAGACAAAAATGGTAGGAAAAGGTATACTATAGAATTGTGTCAGAATGTTAATTAATAAAAAGATTAATAATATATGCTACTTTCTGAAAAAAAAAAAGAACACCTTTAGGATTCTTAAGTTATGTCACAAATGTTAAAACAGTACTACTTAATTTTAACTTGATAACAGAAGTACCTTAATCACTAGAATCTTATTATGACCGTTCAGATAATGCAGAGTATGCCTACATTCTATTTCTTTTTTTTAAAAGATTTTATGTTTAAGTAATCTCTAAACCCAAAGTGGGACTCAAACTCACAACCCCAATATCAAGAGTCACACGCTCTACTGCTGGAGCGAGCCAGGTGCCCCAAGGTAGGTAGGTTTCTTTCTGAGGACTCTTTTCTAGGCTTGCAGGTGGCTACTTTTTTTTTTTTTTAAGATTTTTTATTTGTTTATTTGAGAGAGACAGAGACAAAGATAGAAGGAGAGGGAGAAGCAGGCTCCCCAACGCGTAGGGCTCGATCCCAGGACCCTGGGATCATGACCTGAGTCAAACGCAGATGCTTAACTGGCTGAGCCACCCAGGCGCCCCAGGTGGCTACTTTCTCACCATGTGTTCACATGTTCTCTTTGTGGGAAAACCATTCTACTTTTTAAAGATTTATTTTAGAGAACATGTGTGAGTGAGTGGGAGGAGGGGCAGAGGGAGAGAGAGAATCTCCAGCAGACTACCGGCTGAGCTCAGAACCCCACACAGGGCTTGATCTCATGACCCTGAAATCATAACCTGAGCTGAAATCAAGAATCAGACCCTTAACCAACTGAGCCACCCAGGTGCCCCTGTATTTTTTTTTTTTTAATTTAAAATAGCTTCAGTGAACTTTGGTCTGAGAAATACTTCTCTAGTCTTTATTACACTTCTGAATAGGAAAACATGGAGTTTCCTCTGACAAGCATATCTCAGAGGGTTTACCAGGAGAAAGAGAACCATGTAGAAATCATAATTTGAGTAAAAGGATAGAATATCTCTGGTACACAGTTCATCCCTACAAATATTTCCAGGCCAGGGACATTTTTCCTTGCTTATGGCAAAGGGTGGTCATATAATTTGTCCCCCATCCAGTGCTCATCATGCTAAGTGTACTCTTTAATCCCCATCACCTATTTACCCCATCCCCCACCCCCCTCCCCTCTGGGAACCATCAGTTTGTTCTCTATAGTTAAGAGTCTGTTTCTTGGTTTGCCTCTCTCTCTCTTTTTTTCCCCCTTTGTTCATTTGTTTCTTAAATTCCACATATGAGTGAAATCATGTGGTATTTGTTTTTCTCTGACTTATTTTGCTTAGCTCCATCCATGTCTTTGCAGAGGGCAAGATTTCATTCTTCTTTTTATAGCTAAATAATACTCTGTTGTGTGTGTGTGTGTGTATATATATATATATATATATATCACATATACATTGTTTTTTAAAAAATATAATACTATTGCACACTTAATTGACTATGGTAGAGTGTAAAGATAACTTTTATATGCCCTGGGAAACCAAAACATTCATTTGACTCTTTATTGTGCTATTCTTTTTGATTTCAGTGGTCTTGGACCAAACCCCGAATATCTCCCAGATATGCTTGTATTTATTTTTGAACTTGAGATTTACCCCCCTCCCCTATATATATATAATTTTTATTTTATTTTATTTTTATTTATTTGAAAAAGAGAGAGAGAGCAGGAGGGCTGGACAGAGGGAGAGGGAGAGGAGAATCTCCAGCAAACTCCCCACTGAGGAAGGAGCCTGACATGGGGCTTGATCTCAGGACCCTGAGACTATGACCTGAGCCAAAATCAAGAGTCAGATACTCAACCGACTGAGCCGCCCAGGCACCCCATATGTCTGTATAATTTTTTTAAAAACTGCCTGTGACTCACTTGGTTGATTTAATGACCCATGAATGGTTTGTGATCTGTGGTTTGAAAAGACTGCTAACCAGCCATTCCAACTATGTCAAGTTAAGTAAAAAGGTACATAACAGTACTATATTAATTTACTTCTACATGCCTTCAAGGAAGTTCGATAGACTATTTTGTTCTTGGTTTAAAAGTTAATTTCACAACACTTTAAAAAAATCTTATATAAGACATAGCTTACCATGGTATTCAAAATTTTCCCATGTAAGATCCCTAATTATGAACTTTTCTTAGATTTCAGTGAATGTTTTCAGTTTAGGAAGACAGTGTAAATTAGGTTATTTCCCATTTTGCCTTGGTCGCTGAGAAACAGAGCTGAGTTCTGTGATCAATTGCAGCAAATATCTCTGTCTCCTTTCACCTACCTCATTTTCTACATGGCTTTTCTCCTCCTCTTCAGATAAAATGGTCCTGTTGTAGAATGTGTTAATCTCTTTGTATCTTATCTTTCCTCATCAATAAATTTAGAATAACAATAATAATTTCTATTTTATAGGTTTTTGTGAGAGCTGAATGGGATAATACTTGCAAGTACTTTGGGCATTGCTTAGCTTGTAGTAAGAGGACAGACAATACATGAAGTTATTACTGGTATCATTTAAAGTTTCCAAGCAAACATACAATTAGTTATTTGTTATTTATTTCCCAATCTTACGGAGCCAGCAAACTCCCATAAATACAAAATCTTATCTGAGGTGAGCATATAAATGTGTCTCTGCATCTTATCCCGTAACTATCCCTTTATCAAGTGAATTAATAGATGAATGTTTTCTCTTGGAATCTCAAGGCTGGGTTGCCCCCCACCCTCCTCCTTACTCATTCCTTTGTGATATGTATGTACAAGGTTGTCTTCCCACTAGTATGCAAGAAACTTGAGGGTCAGGGTCTGTCTTATCAGTCTTTGAATTCCCCCAGCACTTTATTCAGTGCTTTGCTACAGTAGGTATTTCATAAATGTTTAATGAAATAAATTGATCTAACTGGTTCTTTTCAATGTCAATAAAGTAAGGAAGTTCTCAGTATGAAGTAAAAAGCCACATAGAGTTTGATGAAAGCACAGAGAGTTTGATATTCAGAGTGTTAGCTGAGGCAGTAAGGCCAATTTAGAACGCCCAGTTTTCCTATCAGTGGTGGTTAAGAACATGGGCTTTTTGGTAAATCTGGATATAAAATCTTGTCTCTGTTGCTTCCTAGTTATTCAAACGTGGGCAGATTATATGCCTCTTTAAACTTCAGATCCCTTTAATCTACGGTAAAGATAATGAAAAGATCATATTTAAAGTACTAAGCATGGTGTTTGATATATAGGAAGCTGACGTATTAGGTTTTCTTTTGCTGTGTCACAAATTACCACAAACTTACCAGTTTAAAATTTATTTCTTTATAGTTTTCATGGGTCAGCAGTCCAGGACATTTTAACTGGGCCCTCTGTTTATGATTTCAAAAAGGCTAAAATCAAGATGTAAGCCAAGTATGCCCTCATCTAGAGATGAGACTAGGGAGAGATCTGTTTCCAAGCTCTCTCAATTTGTCGGTCCAATTTTGATACTGTTGGCTAGAACCACTCTCAGCAACTAGAAGCCACTGGCAGGTCCTTGTCACATGGCCCTCTCCATAGGCCTGCTCACTCTACAAATCTCTTAATCCTCTCAGTTTCTTCCTTCAGAAAAGGCTCTCAGTCACTGTGAGTACTCATGTGATTAGATCAGGCCTGCCTAAGGTAATCTCCCTTTTGATGAACTCGTAGTCAACTGATCACCAACTCAGATTTGGGAGTGATAGTTCATCATATTCATAGGTCTGGCTCACATGCAGGAGGAGAGGATTATACAAGGGTGAGGGTCATGGGGTGGGGGAGTCTTAGGGGTCATCTTAGCATTCTGCATAACACAAGATATAATTTCAGATTCCCTCTAAACGAGCATTTAAGTTTTGGGAAACAGTAAAGAGGGAGAGAATCACATTTCATTTCACCATTCCACATTCAGTGAGTTTGTGCACTAGTAAGTATGAGAAACTTGTGGTTGATGTTCTCTCGCTGCATGCCTCTGTTACTAATAAGCATCTTGCCATTCTGAGTATGATTACACTACTTATGTATACAAATTAATTATATAGCACAGCCCTTAATTATTTAATCGGGGTAAATGGAAGAAACAACATTTTTTTAAGATTGGAAGATAAACTGGTAGGTTTCCCACAAAGCACTTTCCTAAGAAATTTTTAAAGGTAATTTTGATTATATACTATTTGTACTTAATACCCTGTTTCTATAAAAAAAAACAACTCTATTTTTCTTACTGTTATCATCTTGAACCCCTTAAGATAACAGATGAGACAAAAATGATTGAAAGGATGTAGAGTTAGGAAGGTATGGGTTCTCTTTCATATCCCTCCTGTATCAAGTGGTTTAAACAGAAAATTTGTTGTAATTTTCAGTTGTGTGAATTATATTGTGTTGCAGAGAGTACAGAGAAATATGAAGTTACCTTTATTGTCAACAAATTTTCAATGTTGCTGCAAAGGTAAGACCCAAATATGAAGAACTGAGTCACGGTAGAAGGCAGTATATAATTATAAGCCAATGAATAGTGATTGTTAAATGATAGAATCATGATTATAGGCTGGAGATGTTGAGGATAGCTAAGGGGAGTAGGGGACCACAGCTAAACCTATAGAGATGGGAAGGATGTCACCAGATGGGGAGAATGGAAGAGGACATTTCAGGAGGGTGGAGGGGCATGAACAGAAATGCAGATGCACATACAATGAAAGATATTCATGGAGTGGCAGTCTGGCTGGAGTCCAGAGCTCAACTAAATGAATAGGAAGAGATGAAGTTGAAAATGTAGTTCTTCTTTGGAACTTCAAGTGGGAATCCAAAGACTTTGGGCTTAACTAAATAGGCAATGGCAGTCCATTGAACCTTTTTCAGCACAGGAATGTCGCACAGAGTAAATATCGAATAAACATTGGTAGAAAGAATGAATGAATACATAATAAGTATTTTAAGAAGAGTAATAGTTTGGGGAAGGTTGAATTGGAGGAAATAGGATATTGGTCTGGTCTGTATTATGCTAAGGACCTGAGACATGGCCTGTGCAGTCATAGGATCTGAGTTAGGTCATATCATAGCAATGAGATTTCAAAGGGAGGGATAGATGGAAAGGGAGAATTAATAGGGTTTGAGGATTAATTTAATATGGGGGGAAGGAAGAGGGAGAGGAACTGAAAATGACTCTGGATTTCTAACCTGGAAAATTAAAAAAAAAAAATGATGGTAGCACTTTACAGTTTTCCTACATGTAAAATGAGGAAAATAAACAGTATTCACCTCATAGTAAGCACATTTCTATTATTATTGTTATATACCTAAAATATCTAACACATTGCTTGAGTGATTGTTGGTTTCCAATAAATAGTTGTTATTGTAATATTGTTGTCATTAATATTCTTTAATTCACAATCCCTGAATCCAAAAAGTTCTGAAAACTTTTTTAATTTTTTGATAATACGTTCGGTAACCTGACCTGAAGTCTTTTTTTTTTTTTAAGCAATAGTCTTTCTTTAATTCCCCTTTGCAAATGGAAGCCCCTGAGCTGGTCCCCACCCCCGCAACCCACAACCTGGGGCCCCCCCAGATGCGAGGCCGCACCTCAACTTGGTGGGAGGAAGAGAGGAGCACACCCTCCCCAGGATGGCTGACCTGAAGTCTTTTGATAGCAAAACCTTACCTGAACTGACTGAGAAGTTATTTCTATCTTTATTTACCGTGTAAATAATGTTATCTTTTGCTCCCTAAATATTAATGATACTCCTGGGAGTGTTAAAAACAAAACAAAACAAAACAAAACACAACATGTAGTATACTCTTCTAACATTTGAAAATACCTAATTTCAAGTTCCATTTAGCTCAGGGGTGTTAGATACAGGATAGTGAACCTGTATTACTGTTGACGGGAAAAGAAAAACAGAGCTACTTTGAGGGGACAAATAATTGATTTAGATATGTTGGGTTTGAGGTAGTTTTTCCCATCCGAGTGAAACTATTTTTCAGGCAATTGGAGGTAAATGATTGAAATTTCTGGCAAATGAGTGAGAACAATATAAAAGTGAATTTTTAAGCCATGAGTAGGATGGGATTTTCTAGAAAGATTTGAGGAGGGAGGAAAAGAGCAATGAGGGATTACGGAAAGCTGGGGTATGCACACCATGCATGTAATGAAAAGCCCTGGCTAAGCTGTCCGAGTGCAGTTGCTTAGGATGGAAGCTGAGTCAGTAGGAATAGTTAGAAATGGAAAAGAAGCAGGATAGCTCCAGAGTTGACAAAGAAAGAACTAATTTTAAGAAGGAGCAGTTGATCCCTAGAGTCACGTGTGACAGAGAGGTCAAAGGAAAGGAGCACAATAACAACAGATTAGAGTTGGTAATTTTGAGGGTTCAAAGGTGGTGAGTGTGTATGTTGAACTGCTAGCAGGGAGGTGAGCACAGAAGCCTGAAGGATTTAAGTGGGGAATGGCAGTAGCCTAGCTGGATCTTATTACTTCTTTTTTATTCTTAATTATACTCATTCTTGCATATTCCAGGAACAGAAAATTGAAAAAATCATAGAATTTCAGAGCTAAATGGGATCATGTATTCTATCCCTCTTGCTTTGCAATTAAGGATGCTGATACGCCCAGAGTAGTTAAGGTTCTGATAATGATGAGTTAGTAGCAGAGCTAAGACTAGAACATGAGTACTGAGAGTCCCAATGTAGTGCTATTTCTGCTATGCCTTAGATGTCTGAGCAGGAGACTCAACTAACGTTGCTATCCGAATGATGCCTGTAAATATCCTACAGTCCCCTTTAGTACAGAAGCAAGATACTCCTCCACCAACCAGTTCAAGGATAAAAAGGCTATATATAGACTACATATATCTTGTCTATATGTGTTCGTATATATATGTATATATGTGTGATGGTTTTTATTACAAAGCATTTTTCTTCACACTAATTTGCCTCTCATACAATTGGTATTTTATAGGAAATTGAAAATCTTACACATTCATATATTTTAACTTTCAGTGAGCCCAAAGAACCATTCCTTTGTATCAGTATCCATGACAGAAGATCAGTCACTCTGTCTATAAACTCTTTCAACAGTTTCATTTTTCTTCGGCTTAATCTTTTTAACTTGCAGAATCCCAACAGCTTTGAGAGGAGCACCACAGGATAGTGAGCTTCTTAAAGGCAGAGACTTTATCATACTTATCTTTTATCTGAGGCATCCTAGAACAATGTCTGGAACACAGTATATATTCAATGAACTTGTTGAATGAAAGAATGGGCAAAGAAATGAGTGAAGGAAGGAATGAGTGAATGTTCAGTAAACCTCATCCAGAAACTGTGGTGAGAAAACATATTTGGTTCAATCTCCCGACCTAGCTTGTGCCTGTTTTTCTGACTCAATTCCAATAGAAATAGCCCTCAGCACATTTGTAAATACAACAGCAGCGTCAATCAAAGCATTACATCTGAAGTGTCCCTCAGAATTATTGTTAACAGATTTACTTCTTTGGGTGCCAGTAACCCTGAATAAAAATTGGGGAATTGAGGAGATCATGGTGGTGGTGGTGGAATGCATTGATCCTGCTCCTCAGCATTCTGGTTATACATTTCTTTGCTAGCCAGTTTCCATTTGGGCTTCTCGTTTCTTTTGAAATGCAGCCTGGAGAGCAAAAGGATATATACCAGGAAGTCCAGCCTTATTTGGAAGCTCTCTGTCAAAAATGGCTTATCCATACTTAGCATTTTTCCAAATTTGGTGCAAAAATATACCTTATTTTAAAAAAAATATGCCGAGTACTAATCATATATTTCACACTGTACTATAAGAATAGTTTTTTTTTCTTCTCTCAGTGTGATGTGTTTTTAACCTATAACTTAATGTCACAGATTTCTAACACTGAGATTAAAATTCCTCAGAGGCCTGATTCCCAAGTGTCTCACGATAAGCCCATTATCACTAAGGAGATGCCCATGCTTTGCCCAAGGACCCACGCATCACGTTGGCAGGCTGCCTCCCTGGTGAGTCACCTTGGAACAAAAGCTTATCAACAATGGAACACTCGTTTTCTCCTTAAAACCTTTTATTTGCTCCCGACTTCTCTCCCCCCACCTAGGTCATCCTGTATTTTAAAGCAATGATCATAAAGTACTTAGCTATTTTGTCAGGATTTCTAGATAAATTAGCTTAAGCAGCTATGTATCTCCCTGGTTTCTATGCCAGCCTACCCTGAGATCATTTGGGCTTAATTCCTATCTTTAACAAGACCAAGAAGGCAGTCTTTGCATATCCATGTGCAAAGTATTTACATATTCAGAAATCAACTTGGCAAACCACAGCTAAGAGTATGGGAAATAAACATTGTCTCCATTCTTTCTTTCCCTCCTCAAAGTGAGAATTTAATTCTTGAATATGATAAGAGCTGAAAATTGGCAAAGGGGAGAGGAAAACGGTGATGTGACATCTGTCAAAAACTCGTATTGGTCAGGGAGGCCTCTCTGCCTACCCTGTGTACCCTTGGACTCTTGTGAGCTTGACAGGTGTTTCCCTTCTTTCCCTTTCCTTCCCCTGACCTGGCTTCCATGGGCCTGACAGTGGCAGAAGCAAACATTCCACAGCTCATACCACCGGATTTAAAATGCACAGTGGGTAGAAATTAAAATTAAAATGAGTTCTTTTTTAAGCAAAAATGTCACCATTCTCTTGCAAAGATGAGAATGTGAGTAATGACTCAAGAGAAAAGATTGGTATCAGATTATGAGGTTGTACTTAGTGGGCTTATGATTTATGTATAGGAATACATAATTTTTAAATAAAGAGCAAGGTGAGGTTGAAATTGTATTTATTTGGCAAGCTAACATTAGCTTCTTTTACTTTTAAGCCATTGGCATACATTTTGTATGTCATGTACACTTGTCCAATATCATACAGCAAGGACATGGGTGTTCATGCTCAAAACTAAGGCAGGCACTCATCTACTAGACCATTGTAGGAAGTATCCAAAGAATTCCATGGAATGCGAGTTATCTCTCTATTTCATGATGTATCTAGGCTGTTTATTTTGTTCTTAGAAGTGTGATTTCTGCAGCTATCTGCTCTGTCTCTCCCTCGTTGTCTATTAATGCTACAAGAGTAGTCTTTACCTCGGGCAAGTGGAAATTGATACAAGGACCACTAGCTTTTAGAAATTCTTTGGAAATATATATTCAGTTCTCCCTATTTCTTTCCCCAGAATGGCATGCTATTTTAGCAATCAAGCTATTTGTATATCAAAACTAAGAATTATAAATCACCTAGTCTATCTTCACTAAGTAATAATCATGAGTATGATTACATGGAATTTTCCTCTGTGAGCTCTTGAACTCCTGGAGGCTGTGCCATCACCATCATCATCATCATCATCATCATCATGACAGTCACTCTCTAAGATGGCTCTTACGGATCCTTGCCTCCTGGAATTCACACTCTTTTGCACTCTTCAGTGTTGAATAAGGATGACCTGTGCAACCAATAAGATTTTGTGGAAATGATTATGTGTAATTTCTGAGCGTAGGCCATAAAAAGCACTGCTTCAGCCTTTCTCTCTTGGATCATTTGCTTTGAGGGAAGCCTGGTGTCATGGTATGAGGACATTGAAGCAACCCTCTGGAGAAGACCATGTGGCAAGGGAGTGACACCTCCTACCAATAGCCCTGTGAATAAACCGTCTTGGAAGGACATCCTCCAGCCCTAGCCAGAACTGCAGCCCTGGCCAACATTCTGTCTATGCTTTCATGAGAGACCCTAAGCCACAACCATCCAGTTAAGCTGCTCCCAAACTCCTGACCCATAAGAACTATGAGATGAAAAGGTTTTTTGTTGTTTTAAGCTACTAAGCATTGAAGTAATTTATTACATAGCAGTAGATAGCTAATGTAATCATCACTGCACTTCTTGAATGCCTTCTGTATACAAGCAAGTATATGATTTCATTCTTGTACTAATCCTCTGAGTTTGTAGTCATATCCTCATTATACAAACGGGCAAATGAAGGCCAGAAATGGTTACATCACACATCTAGTGAATAGATGAGCTAGAATTTGAAGACAGGCTTTATTTTTAACCAGTGTTCAGTGTTCTGAGTAGTATCTTTAGACTATAAGGCTATTGCTGGCAGTGTCTAAACATGATACCTGGGGAATTTGGTACCACAGACCACTTTCAGTAACAATATTCCTCTTAAGGCACAAGGTTAGAGTCCCTAGGTACTTTGAATTTCAAGAATTACTCAAAACTTCCCCGAGTCTTCTAAGATACATGCATGGGTTCTGTAGAGTCACAATCTTTATCTCATGCTAAGTTCTTAATTAACTAGCTAGTCAGCTAGCTGGTTCCCAGTGGAATTAAACACAAGAGAAGAAAGTTTGGATGGTGTCGGGGTTCAGAGATAATGACATTGAGAGAAAGGAGAGATACACAGAAATCATGATTTTAAAATATGGTAAATAATCTGTCATTTCACAAATTATCCACCAAATCTGGCCTTCAAAGAAAGGTATACTTCTTCAAAAGTAAGTGACTAGTAGCTTCCCTTGTTTTCCTGGGTTCACTGCTCTAGTATTTTATCTTAAAAATGGTTATGCCTAATAGTGGAGGGAAGAACATAATACACAAGAATATAAGAAATCCCTGACCTTTATTCACATCCATTCCCCTTATTATATTACATTTCCTCTCTACCAGTCTGAAATACAGTTAAATGTAGTTAAAGTAATTCTCCCAGTGGAATCCGAGCAAAGTAATGTGAATTATATATTCTGATTGTTTCAAATGTTTACATGAAATTAAGACACAAAGCTTATGTCTGTGAAACAGGTGCAAGCTTAAAATCTAACTGATGAGTACTTAAAGATGACAGTCTAATTTCCCCAAATATATAAGCCACCTCATATGGCCATTTTTGTGCTCAGTACTCCTATTGTCCTTTGTGTTTTAAATTCTTTTGCTGACTTATTTCCTGTGTCAGTTTTCCACAGTCAGCATCCTTTAAAATTGGCTTAGAATCTTGCTACAGAAAATGCTGAAAAATCCCTTGCTGACTGTGTATGGCATATACCCCACATAAAATACACCATATCTCATTTTCTTTTTGAACAATACTTCTTATAAACATGAAATTACAATGGAGTTGGGGAAACTATCTAGAAATGAACAAATGGCTGACATGAGTGTATGGTAAACTCTTTTCTATGGGCACCAACACTATATAAGACCCTGAATCTAACTCCAGAAATACAAGGACATAAGTGTAGAAAAGAGGAGATTGGATATCCATACAAATAGCCAAATGGGAGATGGATTCAGCAGGAAACTTAACCCATGGGGTGTTGTGGCAGTCAATAAAGCGAATGAGCATTAACAGAAGAAAGCAACTTAGAATGAGGAAGGTGATAACCATACTCTGCTCAGACATTTGTTGGGATATTGCATTATATTTTGAATATCAAATTGTTAAAGGAATAGAAACAAGTGAAGCTATATTCAGAGAAGAAAATTTTAAATGTTGGATTATTTCAAATCTATGTCATATGAGAAGCGTATTCAAATATTTAATGATCTCTGTGGATTCAAGGTTCATAGTTTTATTTATTTTAATATTTTTTAGGTTTTTTATTTAAATACCAATTAACGCACAGTGTAATATTAGTTTCAGGTTAGAATTTAGTGATTCAAACACTTCCATGCAATACCCGGTGCTCATCACAACAAGTGTACTCGTAATCCCCATGTCCTGTCCCACCCATCTCCCCTCTAGTAACCATCAGTTTGTCCTTTATAGTTAAGAGTCTGTTTCTTGGTTTGCCTCTCTCTTTTTTCTTTTGCTCATTTGTTTCATTTCTTAAATTCCACATATGAGTGAAATCATATGGTATTTGTCTTTCTCTGACTTATTTCACTTAGCATAATACTCTCTAGCTCCATCCATGTTGTTGCAAATGACAAGATTTCATTCTTTTTTGTGGCTAATATTCCACTGTGTATATAGGTGTGTGTGTGTGTGTGTGTGTGTGTGTGTGTGTGTGTGTAACACATCTTCTTTACCCATTCATCAGTCAGTGGACACCTGGGATCTTTCCATAATGATGCTATAAATATCAGGATGCCTGTATCCCTTTGAATTAGTATTTTTGTATTCTTTGGGTAAATACCTAAGTCGTGCAATTGCTGGATCATAGGGCAGTTCTATTTTTAACTTTATGAGGAACTTCTGTATTGTTTTCCGGAGTGGCTGCCCCAGTTTGCATTCCCACCAACAGTGCAAGACAGTTCCCCTTCCTCCACATTCTTGCCAACAACTGTTGTTTCCTTTGTTAATTTTAGCCATTCTGATAGGTGTGAGGTGCTATCTCATTGTAGTTTTGATTTGTATTTCCCTGATGATCAGTAATGAGCATCTTTTCATGTGTCCATTGGCCATCTGTATGCCTTCTTTGGAAAAATGTCTATTCATATCTTCTGCCCATTTTTTAATTGTATTATTTGGTTTGGAGGTGTTGAGTTTTATAAGTTCTTTATAGATTTTGGATACTAACCCTTTATCAGATATGTCATTTGCAAATATCTTCTCCCATTCTGAAGGTTGCCTTTTAGTTTTGCTTATTGTTTCCTTCACTGTGCAAAGCTTCTTATTTTGATGAAGTCCCAATAGTTTATTTTTGGTTTTGTTTCCCTTGCCTCAGACGATGTATCTAGTAAGAAGTTGCTATGGCTGATGTCGGAGAAGTTACCGCCTGTGTTCTCTTCTAGGATTTTCATGGTTTCCTTATCTCACATTTAGATCTTTAATCCATTTTGAATTTATTTTTGTGTATGGTGTAAGAAAGTGGGCCAGTTTCATTCCTTTGCACGTGACTATCCAGTTTTCAAAAGAGGGATTTCACTAAATGTATAGACTGCTTTTGGTAATACAGACATGTTAACAACATTTGTTCTTCCAACCCATGAGCATGGAATATCTTTCCATTTCTGTGTCATCTTCAATTTCTTTTATCAGTGTTTTACAGCTTTTGGAGTACAGATCTTTTTCCTCTTTGGTTAGGTTTATTCCTAGGTATGTTATTGTTTTTGGTGCAATTAGAAATGGATTGATTCCTTAGTTTCATTTTCTGCTGCTTCATTATTGGTGTATAGAAATGCATCATATTTCTGTACATTGATTTTGTATCCTGTGACATTACTGAATTTATCAGTTCTAGCAGATTTTTGGTGGAATCTTTTGGGTTTTCTATATATAATATCACATCATCTGCAAATAATGAAAGTTTTATTTTTTTTTCTTGCCAATTTGGCTGCCTTTTATTTCTTTTTGTCATCTGATTGCTGTGGCTGGGACTTCTAGTACTATGTTAAATGACAGTGGTGAGAGTGGACATCCCTGTCTTGTTCCTGACTGTAGAGGAAAAGCTCTCAGTTTTTCCCCATTTGAGATGATATTAGCTGTGTGTTTTTCATATATGGCCTTTATGATGTTGAGGTATGTTCCACAAGGTTCAGATTTTTAGTTAATTTTTCAAATTATGGACCAGAACCTATGCATAGAAGAAAATAGACTGAATCAAAAGAATTAAGGAGATAATTAGCTGCTTCAGGAGGTATGTACTTGTGATCATTGAAGGTGCTCAAATGTAGAAAAGTACTTGAGAGAAAAGTACTTTTTTCCCTTCACTGTACACAGATGTATCATCTTTTAATATAGAATTGCCTCATATACTACTATGTTTTGCCCAATCAATGTCCAGGATTTAGATCAATCAGATTAGCAAATCCTCACTGCTTAAGAAGGGGGTTTGCTTAGGGGGTTTGCTTAGTGGTGGTCAGAGCAACAAAAGCATGGAGGAGGGCTGGGTTGCTGTTATTTACATCACTACACACACACACACACACACACACACACACACACTCTCTCTCTCACATGAACTACATTGGTATATTTATCTTCCCTAGGAGAAAACTAGAAAACTATATGGTAATAAATAGTAGGAACTTTAAAGATGCTCATGTCATTTGATCTAATAATTTCACTTCTAGAGTATGAAAGATAAAAATGGATATTGTGAGAAAACTTGATATACAGAAATGTTCATCACAACATTATAATAGTAAAAAAGAAAAAAAGTGGGGGACCCTTTCAATTTAGGAAATATTTACTAAACACCTGCTCTGTTATAGATATTTTATAGGTGCTTCGGATATATCAGTGGGCAAAATAGTTTCCTGCTCTCAAGGAGTTTATGGTCCAGCTGGTAAAAGTAAATATAAATACAATAAATAAATATTTATATAACACTATTTATATAGTGATAGAAGAGAACAAGTGCTATAGGGCAACATGAAGTAGAGAAAGTAGTGGGCATTGGGCTTGGTGACTGCAGAATGACCAGGGTGGATCTCAGTGAGAACGCAGTATGACCAAAGACTTGTCAATGGTGGCAGCTGTGCAGATATCTGGAGGGAAATAGCAGTATGTAAACTCATAGGAATGATTCAGTAGAAAGTAAAAATCTGATGAAATAGGATTTCTTTTGTTAACATAGGAAATGCTAACAATATAATATTCAGTGAAACAAGCAGGGTATAAGCTGTATATTCAGTATTACAGTTTTAATGATGCACATATATGTATATACTCATTCCATAAATATTTATTGAGTACCTATTTATTTTATAAGCATTTATATAGCACTTATTATCTTCCAGGTGCTATTCAAAGCATTTCCAAATATTGTCACTAAATCTTCATAACTTTATTCTGAAGTAGGACTATTTCAGGAATGGAAAAGATTCTAATTAATTACCTAAGGTCACATTGTTAGTAAGAGCAGACCACAGTTTTGCTCTGAGTCTGTTTTCTTAATCTGCATGATTCTGCCTCCTCTTTGCATGCTGGGGAGGGAGTAAAACATATATATATATGCCTAGAAAAAAGTTTTGGAAAATATATACCAGATGTTAATATTGATTTTTCTGTGTGGGTGGAATTGTAGATCATATTCATTATTTTGCATACATTTGTGCATTTTTCAAATTTCCTAAAATAAAGACATTTAAAGTTATAACTAGAATATTACATATGTTTTAATAGTATGGTGCATTTTACAGTGCTTATAATGCTTATAGGAATTAAAGCATAAACAGTTAAAGCTTTAAGGAAGAGCTGAAACAAGACGTTGGTCTCCCTTATTTTAGTTCAGTTTTTTTTCCTTTAGCTGTGTTCCTTTTACATTGTATATTCAACATAGTGTGATAGAAAGATGACTCTCCTGGAAGCTAGCCTCCAGTCCTGCTTCTGACTCTCCTAAGCTCTGCACCTTCAAACAAGTTGCTTTGCCAGTATGGGCTTCAGTTTACTCTTTTGTCAAATTGGAGAATTGGACTGTTTGGTGTCTGGTTCCTTTCATTTCTGACTTTCCAGGATTCTATGGCAGCTTTACATTCTTATCTTAACCAAAAGGCCCATTATTCTGAAGTAGACCCTGGAATTCCAGTTGATTAGCTTGCAGAATAAGTTAAGTGGCATGTGGACAAAAACCTTTGAAGTCTGTATATTAATTCGTTTTCTTAATGTAGCCAAGCTATCAAAGTATTGTTTTACAGATCAAAAAAGTAGGCAAATATTAACAAATTCATAACATTTGACTTAATACGTGGAAAAACAATAATAATCAGCCACTTTATTGATTAAATTTGAGCTGTCACATGCCTAGAGATACTTAAGGTTTGGATAGTTAGAAAATTCTGCAGTATAGACTGACCAGCTTTGGAGTCTGAAGTTTGCATGGTGAGGAGAGAATCAGAGTAAGAGGTATCAGAAGAATCAAGCTGTCTAATGACATCAGGATAAGATAGCCTGAAACATCTATGTATCTACCTGGAGATTCAAAATCTGTTGACTATAACCTCCATATGCCACCTCCACACAGCCTTTCCGATGAGACTAGAACTCATACAAATCTGTTTAAGTGTTGAAGGCTCTCTTTTTTGGCACATTGTCAAAGTTAGGTTCTGTCCAGACTGAGAGACCTGGACCTTTTCTTTCTCTGCTTCCTGGTGGGACCCAAACTTCTCTCCCTAGAGGATTGGCTCCTTGAGTTAACGTTGCGTATCTGTATCATCCAGGTTACAGTTGAACAGCCTAAAGCCTTTTTCATTTTACTAATTTCCTGATTTTTTTAAAAAATATTTTATTTATTTGAGAGAGAGAATGAGATAGAGCATGAGAGGGGGGAGGGTCAGAGGGAGAAGCAGACTCCCTGCCCAGCAGGGAGCCCAATGCGGGACTCGATCCTGGGACTCCAGGATCATGACCTGAGCTGAAGGCAGTTACTTAACCAACTGAGCCACCCAGGCACCCACTAATTTCCTGACTTTTGAAAGAGAGTAGTAATTCACTGTTAACCTGCAATTATCAATGACACAATTTGCCCCTTTGGTCCTTTTGGGCTAGGAGAAGCAACTTTTCTTCAAAATCCCAGGCTGAAAATAAATAAATTAAAGTTACCTGTGAAGCCACCAGAGCACCCAGGCACCTCTGCAAAGCTGTTACTAGCAACTTTGCTGTCCAAGAAAAGAAGCACCAAATGCACCCGCAAATCAGCTTCATAAGTCACAAATGGGAGTTATTAACAATGTGCACCATCTGGCAGCTTCCTCTTTTTGACTAATTTGTCCTGTTAACTAGGCTCAGTTATGGTCTATGCTGCTGAGGAAGTGCATGTGCTGTTAACATGTATATATATAACAAACTTGAAGATTGTACAAGCTTAAAATCATTACTTTAAAAGTTTTTTTATTCTTTAAGTTTTCATTGCCCAGCCCTAGATATAGCTTTGCTTTTGCGTATATATCCTCAGTTTTCACATATCCTATGTTGACAGGGAACTTTTATTTTATTTTATTTTTTTTAAAGATTTTGTTTTTATTTATTTGACGGAGAGAGACACAGCGAGAGAGAGAGAGAGAGAGAGAGAACACAAGCAGGGGAAGTGGGAGAGGGAGAAGCAGGCTTCCCGTGGAGCAGGGAGCCTGATGCGGGGCTCGATCCCAGGACCCTGGGATCATGACCTGAGCTGAAGGCAGACGCTTGACGACGGAGCCACCTAGGTACCACTGACAGGGAACTTTTAGAGAATTTTTCTTTTAAGCAATATGGAGAAATATCTATGGAGCACTGAAATAATAAACAGTGAAAAGTTACAGAAGCCCCCCAAATCCAACAAAATTATTATATCAGTTATTGTCTGTCTTAGAGTTTCAAGCTCCTCATCTGGTATGAATTCTGTAGACTCTCTCAGGTGGTCTATACATCTAACATTATTCTATGGCATTTCTATTCTGAAAATAGCTATCATTAATCTTCTCTTTCTTTCTGCTCAAGGTCCTCTTTATTTTAACTAGGAGAGGGCAAATTATATCATTCCCTGGTATACAGTTGCTGTGGAGTTAATTAAATACAGTTTCACTAACTTCCCTATCATAGCTAGACCTTGCACTTTTTATTAGAGATTATCTTACCTACTAACAGATTGTCAGATCCTTTTAAGTTATAAGGGACAGAAACCCAACTCGGACTAGCCTAAGCAAAACAATGGACTTTATTAATTCACCAACTGGTAGAAAAGAAAAGGAAATGGCACCAGGTATAACTAGATCCAGCATTTAAGTGATATTTCCAGGATCTCCTTCTCTATCCTACTCAGCTGTTTCTCTGTGTGTGTGTGTTAGTCTCAATCCCTCCTATTGCTTCCCAGCTTTCTTTTGCTGGCACCATCAGGTCCGTGGGATACCAACTAAGCATCTTCAAAGATGGGAGAGCCAACACATTCCCCCCAGTGTCCATATTGCAATCGCAGGAAGAGACTCTGCTGGGTCTTGTTAAGTCACTTACCCACCAGTGAACGAATCATGGCGACCAGAACGGTATTGTGAATTCATTGTGAATGGAGGCCAGAAGGGGAAGGCTCCCATGACCAATCCTTGGTTATTCTTTTGGCAGGGGTTGGGGGACTGGGTTGTATTTGTCAACAGAAAAGCAGGAAGAGATCTTTGCATATTAAGCAGACAAACACAGTAGTTACCATAGTGTACTACAGTATCTAAGAATAAAGTCATTTTCAATATTATATATATATATATATATATATATATATATATATATATATATATATATATAAAACTTTTCATTATGGTAGCCAAACATTCTGGATTTTCTGGAACAATCCTGATTTCAGATATTCTATCCCACTGAGCGACCATGTGTCCAAAGTTTTGAATTGTAAAATTACATCATTCTGCTCTAAGACATGCAGTGATTGGCTCTCAGGGCAGAACATTTTTATGTGACAATCTACATATTTTTTTAAAAGCTTTAATTATAATGTACTGGAGTATAAATCCAGGGAATGTAATCAACAATAGGTTGTAAAGAATGTAGCAAAATACTTTTATAAAAGAAAACGATAATTTGAGGTTTTGGGTAAGGCTTCAAACCTTGCCAGCAAATATCCTTTGCCATATTGAACTTGTGTAACTCTCAACGCTGACATTTAAGCTACTGTTTGCTTGGCACTTTTCACAAGCTCATTAATTATATTTTGAAATTTTACTTTACAAAATACTACTTTTTAATGAAAGAGCTCATTATTTTCCATTGGAAGTGCTTCCCTGCCAAGTGCTACCATTTCGTGGGAGGTGGGCAGACTTTAAGTGGCAGCACAGGCTCCATTATGCTTTTCTGTTCACATTGGCACCAATCCGCTGTCCTTGCCCCTCTCTGCCCAAATAAACATTTCTCCCCACCAGGCAAACATTTTCAATCCTTGGTCCTTGAAACCGCTATTGGGAGTCTACAAATTAATCTGTTCTACCTTAGCTAACAGATGCCACACTGGCGCCAGGCACGTAGTCTGAACTGCAGGGATTTGTAACATTAAGAGTAGGTGGAAAAACTACAAGCATTCAAAAAGCACTCATTTTATTTAATTCACCAGACCTTGGCGTTTTTTTTTTTAAAGATTTTATTTATTTGAGAGAGAGAGAATGAGAGATAGCACGAGAGGGAAGAGGGTCAGAGGGAGAAGCAGACTCCCTGCTGAGCAGGGAGCCCAATGTGGGACTCGATCCCGGGACTCCAGGATCATGACCTGAGGCGAAGGCAGTCTCCCAACCAACTGAGCCACCCAGGCGCCCGACCTTGGCGTTTTGTTGAAAAAGGGAAGTACAAACCCCTTTCTCATTACCCCTCTCAAGTGATTCTCCTTTATTGAAATACAGTGCTCTTTTTCTTTCTTTCTTTCTTTCTTTCTTTCTTTCTTTCTTTCTTTCTTTCTTTCTTTCTTTCTTTCTTTCTTTCTTTCTTTCTTTCTTTCTTTCTTTCTTTCTTTCTTTCTTTCTTTCTTTCTTTCTTTCTTTCTTTCTTTTCTTTCTTTTCTTTCTTTCCTTCCTTCCTTCCTTCCTTCTTTCTTTCTTTCTTTCTTTACTTCTTTCTTTCTTTCTTTCTTTCTTTCTTTCTTTCTTTCTTTACTTCTTTCTTTCTTTCTTTCTTTCTTTCTTTCTTTCTTTCTTTCTTTCTTTCTTTCTTTCTTTCTTTCTTTCAAGATTTTATTTATTTATTTGACAGAGAGAGTGAGCACAGGCAGGGGGAGTGTCAGGCAGAGGGAGAAGGAGAAGCAGGCTCACAGAGCAGGGAGTCTGGTGTGGGACTCGATCCTAGGACCCCAGGATCATTACCTGAGCTGAAGGCAGCCGCTTAACAACTGAGCCACCCAGGTTACTGAATTACAGTGCTCTTTCTAATTAGGCCCCCAAATAAGCACAAGAACCAGAAAAACTGCATGAGGCCATAAAAACTAATTATCAAAAAATGCGACCAAAAGCTTCAGGACCCAAGGGGCTTTTCTTAAGGTCACCGCCCACCATACTGCTACAATGTACGCATCGGAGGACAGAGGAAGAATGAACGGAGGAGACTAAGACATGCAAACTCTGTGCCTTTCCACGCAAGGTGCTCAAGAGGCACTACCAGGTTGGCGGTGTGAGTGACAACGTGTTTTGGAAAGTGAATTTCAAGTGTGAGAGTACTTTTGCCATCTTAACACCATTAAAGGGAGAAAGTACACAACAGGCTTTTAGGAATCATGAGAGAGTTGGGGCTTGCAGTGTTCTGATTTAAAATCCTTTTAACGACTGCCCATTTTTTTTCTTACTCTTTTTCATTTCCCGACGCTAGAACAGAAAGCACTCCATGGGATGCAAGTGACACATCATTTTATGCATCCAAGTGCTTTCTTCGCTTAACCATTTTTTCCAGCAATTTAAATAAATCACAGAGATGGAATTAGATTTTCCTGAAGAGCTAGAGAAAGGCAGTGAGAGGCTGAGTCACAGTTAATTTCTACTGCGCTGATAGGAATCTCACTCCTTCCATTTAGGTGATACTCATAGTTTGGAGAGTAATGTGTGACATCTTATCAGCCTACTATAAAGACTGCTTAAGCTCCTGACTAATGAGTCTCCGAAATATTTTTAATGAATGATGGGGGGAGGACTATGAAGGGCCCTGATGTATATTCATTTCCTCGTTGTAATGCTGGCTGATAGAAGGACTAAAAGATTGAGCACTTAAATAATTAACTCATTTAAAATGTGAATTATATGCATGATTTGCCTGACATGCTACTTATGAAGCAGAACCCACACGGAAACCAATCTACACAGTAGTAAAGGTAGGGAAGAGAGCAAGTTACTTGAGGTCTGGTTAATCTGGGGAGGAATATTTAGTAAAAGGATGAGACATTAAAGGGAATGAAGAAGCAGAATATCAGGTACTCAGTTTTCTTCCTCCAGGACAGGGATTTTCAGTCTTTTTAGTGAAGGGCCAGGTAGTAAATATTTAAGGCTCTGCAAGCTACATGGTCCCTGGTGTATCTCCTCACTCCTCAGGTGCAGCACCAAAAGGAGCCGTGGACAGTATGTAGATGACGAGACTTGGCTGCCTTATAGCAAAGTGTAATTTATTGGCATTCAGTATGAATTTCATATAATATGAAGTGTCGCAAAATATGATCCTTCTTTTGACTTTTCAATCAGTAAAAATGTAAAAGATATTCTTAACTCACATGCAAGACAAAAAGTGTCCCTGTGGGTGGCAGTTGACAGTCTCCCTCTGGAAGACTGAATATGGGTTTCTCCACTTAATTATGAAGGGACTGTGTGCGGGGCTTGAGGTAGGACATAGAGTTTTAAAATTCTAGAATCTTAGATTGAAGTGGCTTTTAAAGATTGCCCAGTCCAACACCCTCACTTGAATGATCATCCTTAGCATTTCTAGTTCACCATTAAGTATGGTAGAACATAAAGGGGTGCCTAGGTGGCTCAGTTGGTTGAGTGGCTGCCTTCGGCTCGGGTCATGATCCCAGAGTCCTGGGATCAAGCCCCGCATTGGGCTCCCTGCTCAGCGGAGAGCCTGCTTCTCCCTCCCCCTCTGCCTGCCACTCTGCCTACTTGTGGTCTCTCTCTCTCTGTCAAATAAATAAATAAAATCTTAAAAAAAAAAGAACATATATGTAATAGTACAGTACAAAGAGTTGTCAGATTGTCAGTGATTTGGCTTGGTTTAGGATCTGCTTCTTGGCTTTGCAAGTCCAATAACACTTGTCAGTGCTTTGATTTTCTTAGAGTAGGTGAGGCTGGCTTAGGGTAATTCATTATGAGTAATTAGCCTTTTAAAGCCCTTTTTCCTTTTGCAATATTATGGAGCCCAAGGTTCTCATCTCAGAATAATTTTTTAAAGATTTTTTTTAATTTTTATTTGCTAGAGAGAGAGCGCGCACGTATGCACACGCGAGAGAGTGAGCAAGAGCACAAGCAGGGGGAGTGGCAGGCAGAGGGTGAGGGAGAAGCAGGCTCCCTGCTGAGCAAGGAGCTGGATGCGGGGCTTGATCCTAGGACCCTGGGATCATGACCTGAGCTGAAGGCAGCCACTCAACTGAGCCACCCAGGTGTCCCTCAGAATAATGTTTTAAAGGCATAAAATAAAATGCACTTGCCAGCGATTGTTTATAACGAAACAAATTATGTTAAAATAGTTATAAAACTATGAATTATACATTGTGCAATGGAAATTGGTGCTTGTTTATTAATTCAGATAACAAGATCTAGTGAAAGTAGTGATGAACATAAATGGTATTTTGCAAACAGTATTTTGTGTCACAATGTGATCTAAAAAGATCTGTGATTTATTTTAGAAATGAAGACTTAGGTCCTGTTAAAATCTCATAAAATAGTGAAGTATATAAACAAGAATCCTAACATATTGATTTTCAATAAGAAATATAAATATGAGGGCGCCTGGGTGGCTCAGTTGGTTGAGCGACTGCCTTCGGCTCAGGTCATGATCCTGGAGTCCCGGGATCGAGTCCCACATCGGGCTCCCTGCTCGGCAGGGAGTCTGCTTCTCCCTCTGACCCTCTTCCCTCTCGTGCTCTCTATCTCTCAGTCTCTCTCAAATAAATAAATAAAATCTTAAAAAAAAAAAATGAAAAGGCTTAAATAAAAAAAAAAAAAGAAATATAAATATGAAGCAGACCACATCTTCATATTGTCTTACAGTATTGTTCCCTCTATAGGCCAAATGCTTAAGAAGTTAAAGCATGGGGAGTTTGCCTTATGAGTAGAGAAGTGTAGAGCAAAGGTGGTTTTGATTCAAGTAAACTGATTCTTCCATCCCCAAAGTAGAGAGTCATGGAGACGAGAAGGTCCACTTGGCAGCCTCCTCCCCTAGGTGGTACTTGGCTGGATACTGCCAGTATTTCCCATCATGACAGCTTTTTTCTGTTTCCATTTGAAACAACTACTCTGAATGACATACTCTTTACATAATAGATTTTCCTCTAGTTCATCTACTGTGGCAAACCTCCTGACCATGTCTGGAATCCTTTAGTAAATACCTTACATATGCTCCAAACAAGAGCCCTTCCTGTGTTACATTCCAAAAGTGGCCATAAATACACACACACACACACACACACACACACACACACACACACACACACCCCTTCTATCTATAGTGTTAGCGTCTATCCCCCATAGCTTCCACACCACTTCTTAGCCTAATGGTGTGGTTTGCTTTGGTCAATGGGACATGAGCAAATGACATAAGCAGGGTCTTGAAAAGAACTTGCACTTTGGTGTTTGCTCCTCTATTCTTGAAACCTAGAAAACTCTACATGAGTAAGTCAGGACTCACTGGCTGGATGATAGAAGATACATGGCTCCTGACAATGAGACTATTCCAGACCATACAGCTCCTTTCCAAACCACACAAGTGAGCCGAAGAGTTACCAGTTAAATCTGTCCCAAAGCTACAGGATCTCCCAGCTGATGCATGGATTCCGGAGCAATAATAAATGTTGGTCGTTTTAAGCCTCTGTGTTATATGATACCTTGTTCTGCAGCAAAAGCTAACTGCTCACCACACCATTCCCTTTGCCCTCCTACTGCATCCCTTTCCAGTATGCTGTCCCCAAAGTTTATGGAGATAGCATTGAAGAAGTGCTCTGAAGGCACCCTGCTGAAGTACAACATTTCTTCCCAACCTTTGCCACCATTCCTCAGTATTACATTCTCTCTCTCACTGAGATCCCAGAGAAGTTGCCTCAAGCACCCCAAATGTAACACAGATATCATGTGGAAATAACTCACTGGTTTGATTCCAAAATGTACCTCTTCTGTTACAAGGAAAGCATATGATAGTATACTAAACTCCTCTTCAGGGGTATTTGAATGTAGAAGGATATATCACAGAGAGAAGGCAAGACTTTGCACAAAGGAATCAACTGCTAGAGATAGAATTTCAAGAATCAGTTGAGATGTTTATGGGCAAAATAGGTTTCCTAACACACTTTAAAATCAAATAAATGCATTTATTGGATGTATTATATCATGTCCATAGCCAAGACCAAGGCTAGGGTAAAGCCAGCCAATGTTTGTAGGACACAAAATTTAAGAAGGCATTTACTCGCAAGGCTCTGCAAGTGTACAGGGTGAATGCTTCCTTAAATTTTGTGTCCTACAAACACAAATGCCCAGGTGCCCTAATTTCAGCCCTTGTCTGCAGCATTCTTCAGGGCATTGTACTTAGCAGTATTTGCTCTGACAGTGGCAAGACACTCTGCACAACTGCAACAGCTATTTCTCTCCACTTCATTGTGCTGATACAGACTGAGTTTTGTGCAGGTGTCTTCACGGAGCTCTGTGTTCATGAATGGGCTCCTGACCTACCCTAAGAGGTGATTAGGATAAGTCTCAGGCAAGCATGGTGCCCCATACCCCTTGCCAGTGATTGTTTCCCATTAGTGGATCTAATCTCGGTGAGTGGGACCTGAGGGAATTCTGCTGGGGTGCTTCTGGGAAAAGTATGTTCCCTAATCCTCTGTTCCTCACTAAACATGGTCTTGTTTGCAAATGATGCCCAGCCCTACTACAACCATTTACAACTATGAAGGATGGATCACTGACATGCTGGAGATGGCAGATTAGAGCGATGTTAAGCACCTGGATCTTTAATGACAAGGCTGAGCCACAGAATTAACTACAAATGAGTGCTACCTCTGGACTTTTAAAGTATGAGATAGAGTTTTAAGCCGCTTCTAGTCAAGTTTCTTAACTGAAGCTGAAAGTGTATGTGATGTAACTGAATACTCTGAATTTGCAGAAAGAGAGTTTTGCTTATGGGGGAGATTGCACTTCCTTAATGCTTTAATTAAACAGCATACAAAATATCTCCTTTCATTTCAAGCATGGTTAAAGAAATAACAAACAACTTATGAGACCTGAGATCTTATGAACCCATGTAATTTAATTTGTGGAGTGAACTGTATAGCCACAGGTTGGTTATTAATGAACACAGAAAGGATTCCTCAACCTTGGGTTCTAGAGAAGGCATCTCAGGACACCCAGGTGAGAAACACAGGTACTCATAAACAGAGTACCTCTGTTTTATAGTATGGGAACAAGATGAGCAACAAAGAAAATTGGTGGAGAAAAAGGAGCCACACTTATATTTAATCAACTGAGATAAACATCAGCAATGATTTAGAAAAATTGATGGCCACTTAACTGTAGAAATAAATCAACAAAAGACATCTCCCTCACGGAGACTTTATTTTCAAGAGAAATTAGAGATATGAGAAGAAGACCATGATATCGTAACTGTACATGTTGTAAGGTCTGGGTTTCTCTCCACAGCTCTACCCCATCTCTGCACTGGGAGTGTGAAGTTACTAAGAGGAGGGAAGGGAAACTAGAGCACTGGTTGAAGGAAACTCGAGAAAATATGAAAGCACACAAACAAAAATGATGCACTGTGAAGAAGACATGAGAGAATTTAAAAGAGAAGACAGGAAGTGAAACAGTGTTCGTTGTCTACCCTACCACCTGCCACGTTTATCATGCTTCTTCATTTAATTTCCACAACAATCTTGAAAAGAAACGATGTTTACCTCCATTTTACAGATAAGGAAACTAAGTAAGTTTATGTGACTTGCCTCACTGGGTGATAGGGTTGGGATTCAAATTCAGGTCCAGTGTGTCACACTGACACAAAGAAAAAGTCTTTGAGTTTATTTTTATTTTTTTTTAAGATTTTATTTATTTGAGGGCGGGAGAGAGAGGAGAGAAAGAGACTAAGTGAGCAAAAGTGGGGGAGAAGGGGCAGAAGGAGAGGGAGAGGGGAAACAGACTCCCTGCTGAGCAAGGGGCCCTAGGCAGGGCTCCATCCCAGGACTTTGGGATCATGACCTAAGCTGAAGGCAGATGCTTAACTGACTGAGCCACCCAGGTGCCCCAAAAGTCTTTGAATTTAGAAGTGAACTGCAGAGTCTGTAAAATGGGAGGAGAAAAATTAAATCTCTCATGAGATATCTGTATCTAGAATCTTTCAAGTTCTGAGTGAACACAAGACCAAATGAGATGACTAATCTAAGGTGGTGGGAAAGGGAGGTGCCTGACATGAAGTGAGGGGAGAGGGAAAGGTGGGTTTCTGAGAGGTGCAGATTAGACATGCAGTGTTCTTGAGCAATTCAATTTCATTGGAAGAGATTCTTCTGTGAGGTAGGGAGACAGAAAAAACAGAAGAGACCACAAGATGTACTGGGATTGAGGGTATGGGGGTATGGTCAGCTACCCTATTTCCTCAGTGCCTGGAGCTGTCCCACATGGTCAGTAGAAAAGGAGACACAGGGAGACAGAGAAGTAATTGGCTGGGTTTGGCAGTGGTTCTGTGAGGCACCACAGTTTTATCTGCAACGTAATCCTGTTGGCTTCTCTTTGCGCCTATTGTCCAGCTTTTTATCCAAGGTACCAGAGCCTTCCTAGGAGGAAGTATATCCCAAGTGCAAGAGGATATGCTTCTGCTTGGATTCTCTGTGTTAGTTTTTTCTGGGGCAGGTAGCCAGGAAAAGTTGCTACAAATTACCAGAACAGGAGGAAGATGGACATCAAGAGAAACCCCAGAGCATCAGTCTCATATAACCTCTCTTTGCCAGACCATTTACTTTGGATGTTTCACAGACACCTTGCTTTCAACATGTCCCAAACTGAACTCATTTTCTTTTCCCTAGCCCTGCTCTTTGTAACCAGAGTTAATAACATCAAGATAGGCATGCCAGAAACCATGGTGTCATTCCTGAACTCTTCCCTCTCCCCCTCTGACACATCCCAGGGTCCTCCACGCTTGCTTCCCTCTTCAGTCATTCTTTCCTCTGTTAACTCCTTTCATACACACTGTCATTGCCCTGCACCAGATCCTCATACCATATCTGGATCCCTCTAGCTGGCCCCACCCTTCTCATCCAGTCCCTTCTCTGTTCAACCTCCCCTCCCTCAACGGCCCAGGGTGAACTTTCTAACACACTCTGCTGCTGTGATTAGCTCCTGGTGAGTTACAGCATCAAGCCCAAGCTCTTTGGCTACTCACTGTGGTACATGAGTCTCTCCCATAACTGTCTTTCAGTACTTCTTAATCCTTGTCCCCTCCTGTGATTTGTTTTGAACTTTATTATTTAGCAATATCTAACAGCTTATGCTTCTCAGAACATACCATCCTGGTGAATGCCTTAGGTCTTTGTTCATGCCTGAATGTCTTTCTCATCTTTTACCACCTTGCTAACTCTTTACTCATCCTCTCCAGTACATTAGCCATCTTCATCTGCAGGAATCCTGAACCAAAGATGAGGTTAATGACTTCCCCTTCCATGCCCCCTTCACTTCTGTGCTACAAATAGAGCCCTCATTCTATCTCTAATTTAACATATAGAAATTTTCTGTCTGTGTGTCTGCCTCCCTCAGAAGATTATAGAATTCTGGGTGGCTGGACCTGGGACTTGCTTAGTTTTGTATCTTCAGGTGTCTAAAATAACAGATAGAGTAGGCAGATAATAGGTGTTTAATAAACCAAATGAAAATTCTCTGACCAAAGTTTGCTGTTTGCCTTCACCATAGACACAGGTCTCATACTCCATAAACATACTCTGAGCTGGAGGGATACCCTTAGGCTGGTGGCCTAGGTAATACTTGTTACACTGTCCAATTAATAATCCTTAACTCCTTACTGTTATAAAAGAAGCAGACAGAAGTGTTCTATTTACAAATGCCTTTTTAAAGTTGTGCAAACAAGATTTTGGGGACTAATGCCTGAATCATTACAAAAGGATATGCTACAGTTATTTCTTTGCTAAATTATCATCTGCAAGTTGAACTCAACCATGAACCTTCAGGAGACATCATTTTGAAGTCAATGTATATCTCCTTGTGTCTTTTTCTTTGTTCACCTATAAAAGCTAGTTTAAATCTTACATATTGCAGGCTAAGTGTGGCGTCCGTGGACTGGGCTTGAGGTCTTTAACAATCTATGAGAATATTTTTTCTGAACCTTCAGTGGACTAATTTACATCATTTAGGCCTGTTGATAAGGCACAAGAGCCCTCGGGACTGAGTTTTAAGAGCTTACAAAGTGGATGACTTATAGCCGTCATGCTTTTCTTGATATCAAGGATAGTTGAAAAATTGATGTTTTTCTCTTGCAAAAATAGACTTTTTGCAAACTATGATACTGGAGGAAATGAATTTTATACAGTTTATGCTACAGGCATAGGTATAAGGTGTTTTTTTTTCTATTTTATTTGGAAGGATTGTCTTTTTGCTGATCTACATGTACACTTTTGATTGGTTTCATAATAGGAGGTGTGAAATCATAACAAATAACGATTATACACTCAGAGTGGTGAATGCCCTAAGTATGTGTGGACCCAGTAGATGTTGGTTGTTGACAGTGCAATATTTTACCTCCCTCATCACAGTGAGTAGAAAAGCACTGGAGATGGAAGACCTCATTTCTAGTCCCGGCTCTATAGCTAATAAGTTTAGTGCCCTTAGAAAAGCCAGCTGTATTCTCTGGGCCTTCGTTTTCTCATCTGTAAAATGTAGAGAATGAACTTTATGGCCTCAAAACTGTCTCTCGAGTTATAAAAATTTATATTTGGTACTAAAATATTAAAAGTTTTAATGCTTGGATGATGGATTTGTGATCACATTTACCTTTCTTTTCTACTTTACTGTGGTTTCTGTTTATCTCAGTATTTTTTACTGGCTTGTTCTAGAAAATGAAAATAATATATGGAATTACATTGGTTATAAACAAATTAAATAACATTATTTAAATATCCATCATACATCTCATGATAGCAGTACATAAATTATCTCATTTAATGATTACATCTGCACTGAGAGTTAATTATCCCCACTTATGATAAGGAACCTAAGGGACAGAGAGATGAAATAAGTTTCCCAATGCAACTAGTTAAGTTACAGAATCAGGATGCTAATAAGCTCTACATACAAATTCCTAGAAGACCATGCTGCTTCTGTTTAAAATATTTTAATATATAAGGAATTGGAGGAGAAAAAAAGACTAGTCTAAGGAAGTTAGCTGGACTGTTAGGGACAACGCTAAAATAGGCTGTGATTAAAATGCTTTAGGGCATTTTCTGTTTCCTAGTGGTTGGATTTTAAAATTTACCAATGTCATAGCTGGCTGAAAGTACATTTGCCATCTGTTGTTAAAATCTCCAATCTTCCGGCTGTCCTTTTCAAATCAAGTAGTGTATGCACGTCTCATCCTTAGTGATGTATGCTGTGCTTTCTATGAGCCACCGAACCGCCATCAATCCAGCTTCTCTACTAGCTGTTACCCAGCATCAGTGACAGATTTCAAGCAAAACTCTGCAGACTTGGCCTACAACCAATTCATGCTGCCTGACTTTAATTGCTTCTTAATCCTTTCATTAATCTGTTGTTGATCCTCTAACATAGTCTGCACAAGAGCTATTCCAAACCTTCGCTCACTTCCGATTCAGGGGCCCATCCTTCCTTTTCACTTTGAAGTGGACAGCTTCCCGTCTCTGTCAAGAAGTTAGAGACTATCCTATGGGAGCGTTTTTTAAAAAAATGCCTCTTCTTTTCTTTTCACATGTCTTTTTTTCTTTTTTTACAGTCTGAGAGTAAGAAGTGTTTTCCTTTAGAGCTAATGCTTCCACTCGAATCCCAGGTGTCATGCCTTAATCACCTCTCACTCCAGCATCATTAATCTTTTTTTTACTTTCACCATGGTGAAATATACATTCCTTAACCCTACACTCAGCATCACCCAACTTTCACTGAACATCTTTCTTTAATTTCCAAAATTGTTCTATTTATTTATATTCAGTATCCCTAAATGTGCACCATCCATCCCCTCCCCAGCTCCTTAAAATCTTTATTTCAAAGCTCCCTTGTCTAGTGAAGCTACTCTCTCAAAGGTTCCCATGCCCATTTTCCATTCTCTTATGAAATATAATGACTTTTTTTTATAGTTCTTCTTTTTGACATCTCTTAAGTACTTGACCTTGTTTCAATTCTCTTCATCGTGATTTTTTTCCTCTCATTTTCCAAGACCTTTTCATGACTCTTCTGGCTCTGCCACTGCTCTTTCCAGCCTCTCTACATTCTTCTGTTGCATGATGTTTTGTTTTATAATGAATCACTGAAATACTTGACAACAAACTTGTATCTAAGTTTTAATCATAAGGTATTTAGGTGTTCTATTAGTTTTATTGCTCTAAAATAATTTTTATTCCTCTCATAATTTTTTTTCTTTTCTTCATGTCTGGAATGATAGAAATAGTACTGCCAGTGCCCCCTTTACCCAAGTTTCTCTTCACCTGAATCCAAGCAATTACCACCTAATTGTATTAGTTTTCTATGCTACAGAATAAATTACCACACATTTAGCAGCTTACAGTAATATACATTTATTATCTTGCATTTTCTCTGGATCAGGATTCTAGACATGGCTTAGCTGGGTCCTCTGCTGAGGGACTTATAAGACTACAGTAAAGATCCTGGCTGAGAATGAGGTCTCATCTGAAGTCTCAACTGGGAAATGATTCACTTCTAACTGCCCACAAGCTATTGGTAGAATTATTTTCCTTTTTTTTTTTTTTTTGGTGGGAAGGATAGCTTTATAGCTTTATAGCTATATAGCTTTAGAACTAATGGTGGCTTGCTTCTTCAGTGCCATTGTGATACTGAAATTGATAGGAGATCTATTGCATCTATTTATGTGAAACAAGAAAGTGGTATCCAATCACTTTTACCATGTTTTGTTTTATTTGGCTAGAGGCAAGTCGTAGGTCTTGCCTACACTCAAAAGATACGGATTATACAAGGTAGAACACCAAGGGGCTGTCTTAGAATTTTGCCTACCACACTGTTCTTTCTATAAGACTCAAGCAAGGGAAAAAAGTGCCTTTTATCCATGCTATTGGAACAATTTTGTAGCCAAATTGGATAAGCATACGAAATGCACAAAAGACACTTTAGTTTACTACTGGGATTCTAGGGAAGGAATCAAATTGGGTTTAGAAAACAGATAAGAAGAAAGAGTAGGAGGTGAGAATGGGTCAAAGGGGAGCTGCCATAAATATTTTCCTCGAATGGTCTAATTTAGTGCTTAAAGTACCTGTAGTAATAGGCCAGGATTTTTATTTATGTGTTTGTTTATAATCAAATCTATTACATACCAAAATTTTTGTAAAAATAAAAAAGATTTATATTACTGAAAAAAAATGAAATAAAAAAAGAAAAACATACAAAATATGAGCTCAATTTTTTTATCTTAGTAAAACAGACAAAATTACTCCATTAAATTGCTATAGAAGTTTCCAAATGCTTATTGTTAATATCTGTTTTTATCTTAAAGACACATGACAGCTTGACGACCAGCATTGTCTGAAGTCCATACTTCTAGCAGAACTGATTTAATATACTCCCACAGCATAAATTCTCCCAGGTATATATTAATTCCCTTTTCTAGATTCAAGGCTAGATCTCTTTTCCAAGATTTTTTGTTTATTTATGGACAAATGAATTATTGAACACTTATTGTTGGTCAGGTACCATGCAGAACTAGACAAAATGCTAGATAAATTGATGGCTTCTCTTTGCACATCTTTACTTTAGGATTCAAATGATCTCAAACACAGGGTGCATGAACTTCAAAGAGTGAACTTACAGTCTTCCCACTTGCCTGCTAGCCCTACTATGTCTTCTCATTTCATGCTTGCCCCTTCCATCCACAAGTTGCAAAAGTCAGAATTTTACTTATCCACTCTTTACTCTCTCATATTTTCTTTCCAAAATATCCAATCTACCTACTTGCATACATCTCCAGTGCTAAACTACATTTGCTCAGGCACCCAGCCTTTCCCACTGGGACTGCTGTAGCTGTTTGCTGAATGTTCTCTTTGATATCACTCTTGCTCCTCTCCATTCAACTGCCACAGTACATGCAAGAGGATCTTCCTAAACTCTAAGCCTCATTATGTCATTGCTTTGCTGAAGACCCCTCGGATGTTCCTCATTGCTTACCAATAAACCTGAACATTTATCAAGTTCTAATTTTTTTTTTTTTATGGACTCATTCCTGATTACTTCTTCTTCTCTTGCCTCACTTATTCTCTGAAGTTTTACTCCAACCGCACTGAATTATTTGCAATTCCTAGGATTTACCATGCGCTCTCTTTCCTTGGTTCTTTGTGTTTGCTGAATTTCCTCCCTGACACATCTTTCCACTTGATCCTTTAATTGGATACTTCTTTTGGCCTCAGCATTGGATCACCTTTTTTTCCAGGAAAACTTCTGTACTGCATCACCAGTCCCTGTCTGTGTCTACCTTTATGGTAGCACTGTCAAATTTGGTAGTAATACAGAAAGGAGATGGCTGGAATATTTCCATCATTAGACTGTGAATACTTGAATTTAGAAATTTTATCACAGTTTCATTGGTATTTTGAAATGGATATATGAAAGGATTCTAGAGAATAGGTTGTTACACACATTTTGGAGGCAAGCTCACATTTAATAATGGGGCCAAATTGATCTATTCTTCTTCCTCCGTTCTTGCTCTCACCAACCCAGTTTAATATCTCATCATAGCATATCTGGAGTGTCACTACAGACTTCTAGTTTCCTGAACTGTACTCACTTTCTTGAAATCCATTTAAATGCCTTTTCTCAGGCTTTAATTCTGTGTTCAGAGATAATCAAATAAATATTTGGTTAAATGCATTTAGTTTTTCAACAAAAAAATTTTTTGAGCACCTACTCTGTGCCAGTCACTCTATCAGTGAACAAAATGGAAACAAAACAAAACATAGTCTTGGGAACTTGTGTTTCTTTCATTGCATTTTTGTTGAAATCATATTTTAAATACTGAAATGTATATACAGTTTAAATTATATAGATGTAGTAGCATACTACAAATAGAGAAAACCATGGCTCCTTGTGCATTTACAAATGCTATATCCACTACCTTGTATTGGCTTTGTAATCCCATAACAATATATTATTACTGTGCAATAAGCCATCTCCATCTCAGTGGCTCAAAAGAAGTGTTTGTATTATTTCTCATGAATCTATGAGTCAGCTTGACGGTTCTGCTGATCTGGATCAGGCTCAGCCAATCTCAGCTGGGTTAACTCACACAACAGTGGAAATCTGGCAGATGAGCTAGAGGCTGCCTCATCTAAAATAGCCTTACTCATGTCTGGCTGTGTGCTGGTTGCTGGTTGGGGTGATGGAGGTAACCAGGCCAGATATGTCTCACCAGATATGTCTCACTATCTAACCATCTAGCTTGGGCTTGTTCACAGTCTGGTGACAAGGTTCCAGGAGAGAGAACATAAGAGATCAAGCCTCTTAGAACCTTAGCTCAGAACTGGCACATGGGCTCTTCTGGCACCATCTGTTGGCCAAAGCAAGTTATAAGGCTAGTCCAGGTTCAAGGGGTAGGGAAATGGATTCTGCCTTTTGATGGGAACAGATGGTCACATTGCAAAGGGCATGAAGAAGGGGTGGGGAATTGAGGACATTTTGGCAATCAACCTACCACAGTTTCCTTCTTTGCAGATTGAGTATCTGATGGAATGCTTATACAGAGGTTTTTGCTTGCCAGTCATTGTACCCAATTATCTTATTTCTGTATATGTTTCATAACTTCCTGTGATACATAAAACTAAAATGTAAACCCCTTAGTTTTTGTGAGCTTCTTGAGGACAAGGAACATTCCTAATTCATCTTCTCATCTTCCATGGGACATAGCACAGCGCACTGCACAGAACAAACTCTCAAAATATTGACCGAATCAATGATTCACTAAATCAATTATATGAATCTGCAGTAAAGAGCAGGGTCGTGTCAAAGTGAGATGTCCTTTCACATCTACTTGACTTAAAAGGAATGTGAAACATTAACTTAAAGTGCTTTCCCAATATTATTTGGTTAGCTGATATGCTTTCCTATTTGATGGGGGAAAGAGCTGAAATCCATTAAATTTGACTCACTGACAGTCATCTGGTGTTTCTAAGAAGAGATAAGGATTGATTTCTTCAGATAGTTAAAATGCTGGCTATAGAACAGCAACAAAACAACCAGGAAGGGAAGCAGAGGGACCAGAGGTCCTGCCGTATGTCACAGTGAAGTTAATGTAGGTAGAGCTAAAGTGTGTGTTTGGGGGAAGTAGGAAACTGCGGTAAAAAATATCTATTGGACACTTGCCTTAGTTGAGCCAGGCTGATGAGGTTAATAGAGTGAAACAAGCCTTCCAGGGAAAGCATCTAAATTACTCCCAGGAGACCCTAACTATTTGGAGATGAGGTCCAGGTAAAAAGATAAAATACAGATAAATTGTAAAGGCAAGCTATCTTCATTTATAGAGTTTGAGAGACATGTTACTGCTAGAAAACTCTGATATTAATAACACAGTTTTTTTTTCATTTTTGCCCAAGGATGTTTTATATAAATATATGCTGAGAGACGATGGAAAGAAAAAGAGGAAAGTTCCTTAGCTTTAAGAATTTGCTTTTTGCATTTGTAAATGTAATTCTATCAACTTTCAAGAGTTGGAAGGAAATGAGGTAGATATATGTTTTTAAAAAATCTGACTTTAGGAAAATTGGAAAGAGGAGTAATTTTTATTCAGATTTTTGTTTATTAAAGAATATTCTGTTGTCTTTAGGATAGACTATATTTTTCAAATGCTATTTGCTTTACAAAGGAAGATAGGAATTGCTTGAGTTAAATTTGAATTTTAAGACTTTGTTTTAAATGAAACTAACAATCAAGGTATAGTCAAAAAGGAGAATAGAATCTCTGTTAAGGGTCATATAGTATAACCACTACAGAGTAGTAATTTAATCACAATAACCTGTAACATAAATGGAATAAAGTGATAATATTGATGTAAACTGTTACATTAAGAGAAAGTTCATCTTCTTTTTTGACTAACGTAGGCCATCAGGTTTAAGTCTTACAACCTCAAGTTTGTATTTTCTTAAGCAATCTGGATCTTATTACATTAGGCAAACACTATTCGGGAGAACAGTGGATCATGTAAATACCTTTAACATTATTCATGAATTTTATCTCCACAGTAGGTTGGAAATATGCTACAGATATTCTCTTATGAATGACCTTATTTAACTTCTGATATTGCATTTCTAAATTTTTTCAATTTAAAGAGGCTCTGATTTACCTCTTTGCTACAGATTTAGTGTTCTTTTGTCTCTACATTTTGCTCCAGTTTTCTTCACTGTTTCCCCTCTTTATTTAAATTCCTACTTTTATTTTTCTTCATCCTCACAGGCCTCTTGGCACCAGTTCATATCAACAGTCAGCATTGCAGGTCTAAGTTAATAAGTTTAGCTTTAGACAACACCCAGACTGTGTGTGTGTGTGTGTGTGTGAATCAGCCTGGAATTTATGAGCACCTCACAGAAATGAGACTACTGTATACTTGTGCTACAAGGCAGCTTTGATAAGCACTGCTGCTCCCATCACATGGTAACTTGTGGGCATATTGTGATCTCAGAAGAATGAAGAATATACAACATCAAAAACTAGACAACTTTTGTACTTCATATATTAGCATATTTCTTTATCTCTATAAATAACTTTTCCACTTTAATAAAAGAATACTGAGTTAAGCTGAGTATCCTTAGGAAATGGGGTCGGGAATTGGGGTAAAGACAAAAAAAAAGAAATTTATTTTTTTTATTGTGCAATTACCCATAATCACATTAACTCATGCCATTTATTCATTCAGTTATTCAATAAATATTTATTGAGCAGGTACAGATAGAGCAGTGAACAAAACAAATGTTTTGAACTCTTGGAGTTTGTTTTTAGTTGGGAGAGACAGGAAAGAAATAGACAGAAAGTTGACCGGGTGCTAATAAATGCTAGGACGAAAAGTAAACCAGGAGAAAGGCACCCAATGACAGGTGTAATTTTAGGTTGATGATGTCAGTTGCATAATCACTGTCAGGTGATTTTTGATCAGATCCCTACATGAAAAAACAAATGAATAGTGTGAATCTCTGAAGGGAAGAGTGTTTGCTTCACAATGGTGTGGGCTTGGTGTGTTAAAGACAAGGAGAGGGGGCCAGTTTGGCAGAGAATGAGTGAGGGGAAAGTGGGGGAATGAGGTCGGGCAGGTGGGTATGGGGGTTAGCACAGACACTGTAGAGAGTAGTGGGGGTCCAATCATGCTTAGTCCTGTGGGCCAAGGAAAAGTTTCAGGATTTTCCTGAATAACATGTGAAGTCTTGGGAAGATTTTCTGAAGAGAAAAATAAGCTCTACCATGTTTAAAAAAAAAAAATACCACTTCTAAATGTATAGTTCAGTAGTGTTAACTATATTCATATTGTTGTATAACAGATCTCTAGCTGTTTCTCATCTTGCAAAATTAAAACTTTATACCCATTGAACAACAACTCCCCATTTTCTCCTCCCCCCAGCCCTTGGCAACCACTGTTCTTCTATGAGTTTGACTATTTTAGATACCTCATCTAAATGGAATCATCCAGTATTTGTCATTTTGTGACTGATTTCACTTTGACATGACTTTTATATTTTTGACTTATTATGTTATCTTTATGTTGTAACTTCTTTTTTTTTAAGATTTTTATTTATTTATTTGACAGAGAGAGATAGTGAGAGCAGGAGCACAAGCAGGCTGAGTGGGAGAGGGAGAAGCAGGCTTCCTGCCAAGCAAGGAGCCTGATGTGGGGCTTGACCCCAGGACCCTGGGATCATGACCTGAGCCAAAGGCAGATGCCAACAACCAAGCCACCCAAGCACCTCTGTTGTTATAACTTCTATGTGGAGAAAATATAGACTAAGAGAAGGGCAAAGGAGGAAGCAGAGGTACAAGTTTTGAAGCATTGCAGTACTATAGGCAAGAGATGATGGTACCTTGAACGTGGCTGAAAAAGTGGAGGTAGATAGACTCTGGATATAGTTTTAAAGTAATGCTAATGAGATCTGCTGATATTTTGGACATGTTATGTGATAGAAAGAGGAAAAGATATGAGTTATATAGTGAACTGTCTGAATAATTTAATCATCAATCCCTTATCCATCATTAAGGGTAATCTTTGTAAAATTTCCTTAAATGCTACATGTGTTCTATAAAAGTGTGCTGATGCCAAATCAGCCTATTTGATGGCTCAGGGTTATGATTTGAACTTCAGTTTTTATATAGGTGTTTTAAATACAGATGTGGATGGTATAAAACCTAAGGTATGCGTACGTCAGGAGAAAAGATATGGGAAATCTGGTTGGGCTGAGCAGCAGTGAACATTTACAAGGTAGAGGACAAGAATGTCTGATTTTGACAATAAGTTGGCTCCATGCCACCAATATTTTGGAACATTATCTAGATGCTATATTGTAAACTGCCATCCTTATGAGGTCTACTCAGTGTTATATGAGTGTGGCATGAGCAGGTAGTAACTTGAGACCTAGGGAAACTTAAGACCTAGAGAAAATGGGGGAGGCAGAAAGGGAAGAATCATACTTTCTTTTTCATTTTTAGGTTAATATTAGAGACAAAGGGAAAAAAAGAATTCTATAAACAGATTTTTTAAAAGCCAAATATATAGACTAGCCATTGAGGAATATTTCTAAGTGTTTAAAAGTTATTGGTTATCAGCTTAAACTATGCAATGAAAAACCACTTATGGGCAGCTGGAGATTTTTAAAAAATCTGGTTATTTGTGGCAGGTTGCATTTCTTATGGGACAATATGATAGGTGTAATGAAAGGACACATGGTCTCCTAGACTGCGCCTCTCTTCCTAACATTGTGTTCTGTATTTCCTTGATTGACAAGAGGAGATGCTATGCTGTCGGGGAACTGAATGTTGGCCATGTGTACTTTTTTTGACCATTCATAAAGTATGTCAGGCAGAATTTTGTAATTAGCTGAAAAGTCACCCAATTCAGTTTCACTTTGCCGAACCCAATCTGTAGGATTGACAGCATGCCTTTAATAGATTCCTTCAGTAGATAATTAGACCAGTTTAACACAAGCACTGCATGAATTAACATTTGCACTTGGGTATGAATATTCAGGGCTATGATGCTTTCTGTGGTGTGAGTTGTTTCGCCAGGATTTGAAGGAGTGCCGATTAGGTGCTTGTAATCTATTGATTAGTACAGAATGGCCAATTAGAGGGTATGGATACATCCCTGGGGTCAGAGATGATCTGCTTTTTGGTGATACTTGGGCTTTCTCCTGGTAACTCTAACCCAGACAACAGATTGCCTGCTTTAACTAGTCATGTGCTTCAGTTTTGATGTGAATTTTAAATTGCTATGCAGAAACTACTAAGTTTCCTGGCCTTTCCTGGAATGATGCCATCTGTTTGTTTCTCCACTCTCTATGAGACTTTTCAACTGTAAGATTAACCCGAAAGATCATATGCTCTAGATGTTATAAATAAATAATTGAATAAATAAATAAAAGAATCGTCAGGCCACTGAAACTTGCTTTTTATAGTGATAAAAATTGCTTTGGCACAGCTTGCTAGTGCCTCAAATATTGGTTCAAAACTCTATTTGCATTTATTTGGGAATTCCAAAGAACTTTATGGTATTTACAAAATCATCTCCGAGAAAATAAAAACTTCAATGTGCATGCCTTTAGGGTAAACCTAGTCAGGGGACTGGGAGGTAGAGGGAGGGATTGGATAGCTGAGACTGGATCAAGTTAGTATCTCTGTATAATGATTTAAAAGGGAAATAAGATTTTCAAAACTTCAAAAAAAATTTTCTGAAAACTGAAAGAGGTTGTATAATGTGGTGGTAAACAGAGTGAACTCTGGAGCCAGAATGCCTGGTAGGAATCCAGCTCTACCATTAGTTTACTAGCTGTGTGACCTTGGGTGAATTACCTAAACTTTCAGTTCCCTCACCTATAAATAGTATGGTAACAATAGTACTCACCCATGCACTTGCTCTTCATATTTGCCCATTAATATACAGATAGCATAGATACTTTGAAATGGTCTTTTCTGAAGTATATAAAACATTGAATGTAAACTTTAAAATGTTTCAAATACTTCTTACTTACAAGAGGTGACAACTATTCAGAAAGTGGAGTAAACTTTTCATTGCCTTCCCTTTCCTAATCTGCAAGTCCCCCACCTCCTTCTCTGTTCTTCCCCACCATCCAAGACTTAAGTACATTTTGAAGGTTAATGTCAGGTCTAGATCACAGGTAGTTTTCACGGTCCAGAAAGCAACCAAATGATTTTAAGTATACCCTCTCCGTGATTTTCAGTGTTCCAATCCTACATCTCTGTAGTGCTGCAAAGATGCTTACATAAATTGTATATGAACACCAGGTTCTCCCACACAGGTTATTAGGGCATTTGGATCATAATGTGGAAAGGATGTAAAGAAGCTTCTGTTTGCTGTAATTGCAAATACCCCCCCGGGACTGAATTTCAGTAGGAGCAGACCCATGCTGCTGTCAATAAAAGTGAAAGAGAAAATAAGAGTCCCTCTGTGGAAAAGTAAGTAGATTCTCCACCCAGCAGAAATGAGGAGGTGTATCACTTCTGAGGTCATTTAGGAATAGCCTGAAGGCCACCTATGCTTTCTTTATGGGTTTTCTAAGTGTTGAGTAAATAAAAGTTGCTTAAATTGAGTTGGGGAGAGACCTCAGCTCTCAGAGTTCTAATGAACACTGTATGCTAATGGGAACACAAGTGTCCTTCCTCTTACCCGTTCTTCTAATGGCAGAATGCTCACTTTTGGAAACACTACTTCTGTGGACACAAGGACATGAGAGCAAGATGAGGCTACGTTCCCAATACATCTAAGAAAATTGAAGGATGCTTTCAGACCAATTCAAATGACATCAAACTGAATTTATTTGCAGCTTCATCAGATACTGTGTAATCATAACTTTGTATATTTTTATAGTGTGGACAACAAATGCCAATGTCTTGTATCTGGAGGGAACTCATTGATTTTAGTTACCATACTGAACATTGCTGAATCTCAAACTTCTGATTCTTAGGTAAAAATATTGTCATACTATCCAATTATTTGTTTATTTAGGGAGATTTCTTTCCCAGATTGAAACCATTGTTTTATATAGGAAGTGCTTCAATTGAGATGTGTGCTGTGATAGCACAAGGTGAATGCCATGGAGCATCCCAGAAGTTTTTGGTGAGGGAAGCCAGTACTCTGTATATGTGTGGGGGGGGGGGGTAGGGTGGGGCAGGGGGCCCTTTTAACTTGGTCTCAGATTGAAGATAGCCACCCTATGTGCATCAATGTCAGGATTCTGGAGGATGCCTTTTGTCAAAGTGTGGGAAAAACTGATTTCCCGCAGCATAGATAAATAAGAATGAAGATTTGCTTTTCAAATATCAGATTAGAGGAGAATGCCAGCATCACTTCTGCTCCTAAATTTGTCTCTTTTTAGGCTTATATGTGCAAACAGAAAAAGAAAAAAAAAATTTCTCTCTCCCAAGTGTAAATCAGCTAGGATTTTCCTAGTTTCCTTCCTTTCTGACTTTAATTTTGCCACTTTGCAAACTGAAATTGTGAAATAAAAAGCAAGATTAGCATTTTATGAATTTCCAGAATTTCCTATAATAATTAGGGTACTGCATATATATGCAATATATTATGGTCTGCAATGTTGGAGAAGTAGGAAAAACATTATTAAAATAAAGAGAAATATGAGATTTCATAATCAGCTGATTTAAAATTTAGGATTTGTAATTGCCTTACTGTTGGGGGCTAGGAAAAACTTACAGAATCTTTGCTGCTCTGCCTACTTCATTAAAATGCCAGGTTAAGGGGTAACTATTTTTGTAGGAAACTTAATTGAAGTTATACATTTTGGCATGAAACTGAGCTGAGTACTTTAAGGTGATAATTTTCTTTTAAGAAAAGATGACCTTATGGTTAAATTTCAACATCAAAAAAATCTGAAAGTGTAGTGAACAAAAGGAATTTAAAAAGTTGGAACAAATGAAGTCACCCATTTGTTTCTAACAAAAAATATGTGCATTCTGGGCTCCTGGGTGGCTCAGTTGGTTAAGCGACTGCCTTCGGCTCAGGTCATGATCCTGGAGTCCCGGGATCGAGTCCCGCATCGGGCTCCCCGCTCAGCGGGGAGTCTGCTTCTCCCTCTGACCCTCTTCCTTCTCGTGCTCTGTATCTCTCATTCTCTCTCTCTCTCAAATAAATAAATAAAATCTTTAAAAAAAAATATGTGCATTCTCCTGCTGCTCCAGTTTCATTAACACTAAATGTGAGAACAGATAGTATAATTGACAGCTAAGTCTATTACTTAAGATTTTGCCTTTCATATGGGCGTGTGGGATGTGGGTTATGCATTAGAAGTTGTCACTATTGTTCTTTTTTTTTTTTTAAGATTTTTATTATTTATTGAGAGAATGGTAGAGAGAGAGCATGAGAGGGAAGAAGGTCAGAGGGAGAGGCAGACTCCCTGCTGAGCAGGGAGCCCGATGTGGGGCTCGATCCCGGGACTCCAGGATCATGACCTGAGCCGAAGGCAGTCACTTAACCAACTGAGCCACCCAGGCACCCAACTATTGTTCTTAAGTGTATATTTCCCAGCATCCAGCATTGCTTTCTCGGCTCTCATTTTGGCTTTTTGTTTTTCTCTGACGTTTATTTCTCAAGGTGCATACTCATTAGTAAGTTAAAGTTGTTTTTTAAAAGAAATTCAAGGCAAATGCGTGTAGCTGAAAATCTTTTCCCAAAACCTATTTGAAAAGTTCTACGTCTGAAACTGAGTTTTACAGAGTATGAATGACCTGAGTTGAAAATTAAGTGAAAATGTTTCAAAATAATATACTCACTTCCCGTTGAATTGCTTTATGTGTTTTCCTATAAAACGTGTTTTCCTGTAAATGTTGACGCAGGTATTTCTTCCAGACTTGAGACCAGGAGTGCCTTGCATTATAGGGAACTCAACAAGGTCACGTGTCACCAACATGATAAAGAGTTGGAAATCTGGTGGAGAACACCAAATCTGAATGACAAAAGAACATGATGTCAGACAAATCTGCCTATGTATCAGTGCTGAAACTTATTGTCTAGGTAAACTTGGTCAAGATGCTTAGCCTTCGTGAACCTTAGTTGCTTTATCTGTAACATGGAGATAATAATATATATGTACTTGCTTCCTAGGGCTGTTGTGAAAGACTGAATGGAATGCCTTATGTTGAGCATTTTGTAGAGGGACTGGTCCATTATGGGTACTCAACAAATTGCAGTAAGTTCTTTCCTTCCTCCCAAGGAAAGGAATTTGAACAAGGCTATACTGGTGCTTAAACTGAGTTGGTGAGAGTACTACGCTAACTGGTGTTAATACTTTTGATTCTCTAGCTTCCATTTTCACTAATTAAAATCTAATTATTTTTCTTTGTTTTTTATGGTGAAATAGAACCATTATAAATGGATGGTAGCTTTATTATGTGGTGGGTAGGAATACAAATGGCTTGAACCTTTTACATGATGCTCCTGCAACATTAAATCTTAAAATCTATACCCTTTTCTTCTTCCTTATAAGGAATTAATCAGAGAAGTGTATGAATGCTTATGTGACATTATTTATAATGTCAAGGAATTGGAAGCAAACTAAATGTATATTACTAGGGGATTGGCTAAAGATTATTTAAGACATGCCCAGGGGCGCCTGGGTGGCTCAGTTGGTTAAGCGACTGCCTTCAGCTCAGGTCATGATCCTGGAGTCCCGGGATCCAGTCCCACATCAGGCTCCCCGCTCAGCGGGGAGTCTGCTTCCCCCTCTGACCCTCACCCCCTCATGTGCTTTCTCTCTCTCTTTCATTCTCTCTCTCTCAAATAAATAAAATCTTAAAAAAAAAAGACATGCCCATAATGGAATATATTAAAGCTATTAAAAATAATGTTGCAGAGGGCGCCTGGGTGGCTCAGTTGGTTAAGCGACTGCCTTCGGCTCAGGTCATGATCCCGGAGTCCCGGGATCGAGTCCCACATCGGGCTCCCTGCTCAGTAAGGGAGCCTGCTTCTCCCTCTGACCCTCCCCCCTCTCATGTACTCTCTCTCTCTCTCATTCTCTCTCTCTCAAATAAATAAATAAATCTTTAAAAAAAAAATAATGTTGCAGAAACACATTTATATGGAAAGATGATCATTCTACATTATAAGAGAAAGGAATATATAACAAAACTGTATTAGCCAAGTTAAAAGTGTTTTCACAGTTTAATTTAAATAAATGTGTACATGCCAGTTGATATCTCTAGATGATGGTTGCTTTCTATTTTGTATATTTTATTACTGTCTCTATACTGAAAAACAAGCAAGTATTGCTTATGTTTTCTAATTTAGGAAAATGTCATTGTTTTAAAAATTATTTCATTAATATATAAAATTATGAAGATAGCACATGCTTTTGGAAATTCAAACTGTGCAAAATGTATGAAGTAAGAAATGGGAGTTAATTCCAACACCCTACGTGTTTAATTTATATGCAGTAAAAAACAATACAATTTTTTTCCATTAATAAAAATAATCAGACCCTTACTAATCCAAATCGCCATCATGAGAGCAAGAAGTATGAACAGACCATAGTAGAGTGAGTTCACTGCCTAAATGGTTTGGTTGATGAAGCCAAGATATTCTGAGAACTGCGACTGTCATTGTTAACTTTTTCTTTTCTGATAGCACTTACCATTGGAACCTGATTTGAGGCTTTAAATGAATTCAGAATAAAAAATACCTGTTGCTTTAGCAAAGAGCTTTCCTAATACGCAGAACACACATTCCCACTCATTGTGTGAAATTGCACTGACAAGATTCTATTGGAAGCTTGCTGCGCCACAGTTAACTGTAATGTACACCAGTCTACCTGGACTGAACTGAGAGGGGCTGGGTGGAAAGGGTCTGGGGGAGATTTGGCTAAACACAGCCAGGAAATCGCACCTATTTAAATATTTGTAATCACAGTTACGGTCGCTTTCTCTTACTTGACACAGACTCTCCTGAAAGGTGTCTATCACATAATAAAGCACATGTGGTAGGGAGCAATATTCATTTTTGTTCTTAGATTTCATTCAGCATAAATGGATCTCAAGGGATTTTAATCATGTCGGAACAGAAAATTACCCTTTTTAGCAGCTTTGGGAAGGAAGGCAGCAGTCAGATAAGTCATCACTAGTTTATCTGGGCAGGATGTTATCACCGTCAGTAAACGGGATTTTGCCACATTGTATCCTATGAATTAAGTATCCCCCTCTCTGAGCCATCTTTCACTTGAGGAACTTGAGATATCTGCAGTCTTCAGAGGAAGCTGCCTACCAGGGCAGTGTCATGCTAGGGGCCCTCCATGCCTTACCGTGGGTGAGGGTGAGGGCCAGGGCCCCACTGCAGTCACCAGGCTTGAGATTTGCCCTTCCACCTTGCACAGAGCCCTCTGCCTTGATGAATCTTAGCTTCCACATCTGTGGAATGTTGAGAATTTATTTGTAGAGACCAGGAACTCCACTAATGTAAGAAAGCTAATGCAACGATATGGTCTATATTCTTAAGACCTGTAACTGAATCAGAAGGCAGCATGAGGCAGGGAGTATGAGGATCATTAAGTGTAATTCCTTTGTTCATTATTCTGGGTTGTGGTGAATGGGAAGGACTCAAGTACTTCCAACATCAGTACTACAGACTTTTCTTATCCTCTTTCTATGGAAGATGTAAAGTAACCGACAATATAAGACAACATGCTCTAAGTGTTCCATTGTTTCAAACAGAAAGTCTTCTCATGAAATTTTTTATTTTATTTATTTATTTATTTTAGAGAGAGAGAGAGAGAGCATGGGGGGAGGAGCAGAGGGAGAGGGACAAGCAGACTCCGCACTGTGGGCGGAACCGGATGTGGGGCTTGATCCCAGGACCCTGAGATCATGACCTGAGCTGAAATCAAGAGTCAGCCGCTTAACTGACTGAGCCACCCAGGCGCCCCAAGGCTTCTCATGAATCTTGTGATGCACGCAGCGTGGTTTGAGCTTGTAGCAGACATCTCAAGAAAAGAGTTGTTCGGAAAATTAACTGCCCATAATCTCATAAGTAGTTAGTAACATGCTATCCATTTTCTCATTGCAAAAATGTTATCTGTTGTATAGGTTAAGGTAAAAAATATCAAACATAGGAATGAAAAAAAAATCCAGTTACTTATCTAGAAGGCCTCCCTAATATATATTTTCTATGATTAAACATAAAACATCTAGATTTTTCGTGAAGCTTTACATTTTTATTTTTTTATTTTTTTTTAGTCTGAACATTGCTTGTCATCTTTTTTTTTATTATGTTATGTTAATCACCTGATTAACTGTCTGATTTGGGGATCAAGGTAATGCTGGCCTCATAAAATGAATTTGGAAGTTTTCCTTCCATTTCTATTTTTTGGAACAGTTTCAGAAGAATAGGTATTAATTCTTCTTTAAATGTTTGGTAGAATTCCCCTGGGAAGCCATCTGGCCCTGGGCTCTTGTTTGTTGGGAGATTTTTGATTACTGCTTCAATTTCCTTAGTGGTGATGGGTCTGTTCTATTTCTTCCTGGTTCAATTTCGCTAGTTTATACATCTCTAGGAATGCATCCCTTTCTTCCAGATTATCTAATTTGCTGGCATATAGTTGCTCATAATATGTTCTTATAATTGTTTGTATTTCTTTGGTATTGGTTGTGATCTCTCCTCTTTCATTCATGATTTTATTTATTTGGGTCCTTTCTCTTTTCTTTGGGGTTTATCAATCTTATTAATTCTTTCGAAGAACCAGCTCCTAGTTTCGTTGATCTGTTCTACTGTTCTTTTGGTTTCTATTTTGTTGATTTCTGCTCTGATCTTTATTATTTCTCTTCTCCTGCTGGGTTTAGGCTTTATTTGCTGTTCTTTCTCCAGCTCCTTTAGGTGTAAGGTAGGTTGTGTATTTGAGACCTTTCTTGTTTCTTGAGAAAGGCTTGTTTTGCTATATACTTTCCTCTTAGGACCATCTTTGCTGCATCCCAAAGATTTTGAACAGTTGTGTTTTCATTTTCATTTTTTTTTTTTAAAGATTTTATTTATTTATTTGAGAGAGAGAGAATGAGAGATAGAGAGCACGAGAGGGAAGAGGGTCAGAGGGAGAAGTAGACTCCCCACCGAGCAGGGAGCCCGATGTGGGACTTGATCCCGGGACTCCAGGATCATGACCTGAGCCGAAGGCAGTTGCTTAACCAACTGAGCCACCCAGGCGCCCCTCATTTTCATTTCTTTCCATGAACTTTTTAAATTCCTCTTTAATTTCCTGGTTGACCCATTCATTATTTAGTAGGATGCTCTTTGGCCTCCATGTATTTGAGTACTTCCCACTTTCCTCTTGTGATTGAGTTCTAGTTTCAAAGCGTTGTGTTCCAAAAATATGCAGGGAATGATCCCAGTCTTTTGGTACCAGTTGAGACCTGATTTGTGACCTAGGATTTGATCTATTCTGGAGAATATATCTGTGAAGTCCGTTTGGTCCAGTGTGTCATTTAAATTCTTTATTTCCTTGTTGACCTTTTGCTTAGATGATCTATCCATTTTAGTGAGGGGGTGTTAAAGTCTCCCACTATTATTGTATTGTTGTTGATGTGTTTCTTTGCTTTTGTTATTAATTGGCTTATATAATTGGCTGCTCCCATGGTAGGGGCATAGATATTTACAATTGTTAGATCTTCTTGTTGAATAGACACTTTTAGTATGATATAGAGTCCTTCCTCATCTCTTATTATAGTCTTTGGTTTAAAATCTAATTTGTCTGATATAAGGATTGCCACCCCAGCTTTCTTTTGGTGTCCAATAACATGGTAAATGGGTTTCCACCCTCTCACTTTCAATCTGGGGGTGTCTTTGGGTCTAAAATGAGTCTCTTGCAGACAGTGTATCGATGGGTCTTGTTTTTTTTATCCCGTCTACTAGCCTGTGTCTTTTGCTTGGGGCATTTAGCCCATTTACATTCAGGGTAACTACTGAAAGATATGAACTTAGTGCCACCATATTGCCTGTAAGATGACTGTTACTATATATTGTCTGTGTTCCTTTCTGGTCTATGTTACTTTTGGGCTCTCTCTGCTTAGAGGACCCCTTTCAATATTTCTTGTAGGGCTGGTTTTGTGTTTGCAAATTCCTTTAGTTTTGTTTGTCCTGGAAGTTTTTTATCTCTCCTATTTTCAATGATAGCCTAGCTGGATATAGTATTCTTGGCCACTCTAAATATATCATGCCAGTCCTTTCTGGCCTGCCAGGTCTCTGTGGATAGGTCTATTGCCAATCTAATGTTTCTACCATTGTAGTTTATAGATCTCTTGTCCTGAGCTGGTTTCAGGATTTTCTCTTTGTCTCTGAGACTTGTAAGTTTTACTATTTACTATTATTTTACTAAATATTAAAATATTTACTATTTTACTATCAGGGGTTGACCTATTTTTATTGATTTTGAGGGGGGTTCTCTGTGCCTCCTGGATTTTGATGCCTCTTTCCTTCCCCAAATTAGGGAAGTTCTCTGCTATAATTTGCTCCAATATACCTTCTGCCCCTCGCTCTCTTTCTTCTTCTTCTGGGATCCCAATTATTCTAATATTGTTTCATCTCATGGTATCACTTATCTCTCGAATTCTGCCCTTGTGATCCAGTAGTTGTTTATCTCTCTTTTTCTCAGCTTCTTTATTTTCCATCATTTGATCTTCTATATCATTAATTCTCTCTTCTGCCTTATTTATCCTGGCAGTTAGTGCCCCCCTTTTTTATTGCACCTCACTAATAGCCTTTTTGATTTTGACTTGGTTAGATTTTAGTTCTTTAATTTCTCCAGAAAGGGTTTCTCTAGTATCTTCCATGCTTTTTTCAAGCCCAGCTAGTATCTTTATAATCATCATTCTGAACTCTATTTCCGATATCTTACTAATGTCCGTATTGATTAGGTCCCTGGCAGTCGGTACTGTCTCTTTTTCTTTTTTTTGAGGTGATTTTTTCCATCTTGTCATTTTGTCCAGAGGAGAATAGATGAATGAGAGAACAAAATGCTAACAGGGTAACAACGACCCCAGAAAAATATTCAGTAAACAAATCAGAAGAGACCTGAAACCGGAGGAAAAGAAAGGGAAAGAAAGAAAAAAGAAAAAAAAAAAGAAAAAGATAAAAAAGAAAGAATAGGATCACATATGATCAGGCTGGTGAATAGATCAGTGCCACACACTAGATTTTGGGCGTATTTTGGTCTGTTAGAAGAAACTGCCTCTCAAAATTTTAAAGAAAGAAAAGCTTATATATGTACAAAAATAAGGGTAAGTATGATGAAGGGATGGAATATGACTGTAAAGATGAAAATTATAAAACATTTTATAAAAGGAATTGATAAGAAGTTTGAAAAAAGAAAGAGAAATAAAAAAAATGGGAGAGAATGTGATCAGGCAGGAGACTAGAAGAAAGCCATACACTAGAGATTTAGGGTATATTTTGGTCTATTAGAAGAAACTGTATCCCAAAATTTTAAAGAGAGAACAACATATATATATATATACAACATATATATATATATATATATATACATATATATATATATATACACACACATACCAAAAATAAGGTTAACTATTATGAAACTATTATGAAGGGATAGAATATGACTCTAAAAATGAAAAATAAGATTTTTAAAAAAAGTATTGATAAGAAGTTGGTTGAAAAAGGCAAAAATAAAAATTCAAAAGAAAAAAAAGAAAATTTAAAAAATTAACTTTGAAAGACTAAAGAATCATTGGGAAAAAAGCCATGAATTCTCTGTGCTGTATTCCCCTAGCGCTGGAGTTCTGCCATTCTCATTGCTCGGTAAAGTTGGTCTTGGCTGGCTGTTTTGCTGATCTTCTGGGGGAGTAGCCTGTTGCCGTGGTTCCCAAATGTCTTTGCCGGAGGCGGAATTGCCCCGGGGCGGGCGCTCATGTTTTCTCTCAGGAGCGTTTGTTCCCTGAAAGCTTTCTGTACAGCTTTGGAGGACGAAAGGGAAAATGGCGGCCTCCCAATCTCTGCCCCAGAGGAGCTGAGAACTCGGGGCCCCACTCCTCAGTGAGCCCCCAGAGAAAAGCAGTGAATCACTCCCGTCTCCCTGGTCTCCAGCCGCACTCCGTGCTCACCCGGCCTGTGACTGAACGTTTCTATCTCTGGCACCCGACCCCATGTGGAGCCTCCAAACCCAGCAGATCCCTGCAGTGTGCTCCCTCACCACTCCTCCCGGGGGAGGAAGAGGAGTCTTCCTGGATCTGCCACTTGTTTGGTCCCTGCTGGAGGAGCAGTGGCCCGACTGTGCCCCGGATCACAGTTTATGGCAACCCCGAGCTGACAGCCCGCGCCTTGGCTCCATCTCTGCAGCCGGCTTCCCTGCTCTGATACCCAGGAGCTCTGCCGCACTCAGGCACTGCCGGTCTTTCTGTGATCCTGAGGGTCCTGAGACCACACTGTCCCAGCAAGGGTTCCACCACCCGCTTAGCCACTGGAGTGACGTCCCTCAGCGGAGCCGACTTCTAAAAGTTCTGATTTTGTGCTCTTCTGCTCTATCACTTGCCAGTAGCAGCTGACGGAGGCCCCCTCCCCACGCCATCTATCTTCCCGAATATTGCCTCAGATTCACTTCTCCTCACGTCCTACCTTCCAGAAAATGGTTGCTTTTCTGTTCAGAGAGTTGCTGCTATTCTTTTCTTTGATCTCCTGTTGAGTTCGTAGGTGTTCAGAATGGTTTGATACTATCTAGCTGATTTCCTGGGACCAGATGAAATTTAGGTCTCCTACTCCTCTGCCATCTTGCTCCTCTCCCCCAATCTTTACATTTTTAATCTGGATGTCTGGAGATGGCATTAGCTGCTACTTGGGAATGATTTATACTACCAATGCAAGAGCCCAGTTACATGAGAGCCTATTTTTTTTAATTAATTTATTTTAGAGAGAGAGAGAGAGAACAGCAGGATGGGCAGAGGGAAAGAGAATCTAAAGCAGACTTCATGCTGAGGGTGGAGCCCCACACGGGGCTTGATCTCACAACCCCAAGATCATAACCTGAGCCAAAACTAAAAGTCCGGCACTTAACCAACTGCACCACCCAGGCACCCCAGTGAGAGCCAAATTTTTAAAGAGTAAATAGTTGAATAGCTTAGGATTTCTTTCTTTAGCCCTAGAATGGAAAGCTGATAAAAATGATAGTGACTTCTGAGTACTTGAAACGTAACAACAAAACCTAAAATATAATTTAAATGAGATTGTGCAAAACCTCCAGGATGTAGAAGACTTCCTTCTTGGGCCTCACTCTGTAGGGAGTTGGGAAGGGTGTCTGTGCAGTTTGCAACAATAGCATTTGAGGTCGGTGTTGCTTTTCCACCTTTTCATTCCAGCACAAGAATGCAGGACGCTTTTTCAGCCTTAGAATATCTATAAACCAATCTGTGAGGAATGAATAAAAGTATAAGAAAGGAAGGAGTAGGGAAGCTAATCAACAGTTTTTTTGAGTTTTTCACAAACACATTTCTCTTTGGAATATAACTGGCTTTTTCTTTTCCCTAGTGGTGATTCAATTCTGGGATCATCATGTGGTGACTCTGTTCTGTCATTGCCACTTCTGCAGAAAACTTCCACCTTCAAGCACAAGGTACAAAATTACTGCATATTAATTTAGGCTCTCACTTAGGTATGATTTTTAACTTCTCATTTCAGGATGAAAGGCTAGCCTTTGGTTTATTAAAATGACATACACTTTCACATGGCATCTCTGTATAATTTTGCCTTTCACTTCCTGAGTGAAATTTCCTCTACTAACTAGTTGGAGTAAGAGAACCAAATAAAATATTGTGTTGGCATACTCGGTTTCTGTCAGGCATCATCTCTTACTGAATAATGAAAGATGATGCCTGAGCCATGCTTTCATTTTCATGGTGGTTTGGGGCTTTCGTGGCCATTTATTTTTCTGTCCAATTTATGTCCTGATTTTATTTATTTTTTATTTATTTTTAAAAAAGATTTTATTTATTCATTTGAGACAAAGACAGAGAGAAAGAGAGCATGAGCGGGCAGGGGTAGTGGCAGAAGGAGAGGGAGAAGCAGACTCCATGCTGAGTAGGGAACCTGATGCTGATGCCAGGCTCGATCCCAGGACTCTGGGACTATGACCTGAGCCGAAGGCAGATGCTTAACCATCTGAGCCACCCGGGTGCCCCATGTCCTGATTTTAGTTCATACTTTTATTTCCTTTGGTTAAAATCAGATTATTACAAAATTTCCCCTATCCCAACTGGGAAATTCAGGAACGGTGTCCTGCCAATGCTGGGATAGATGGTAATGAGCAGAGAGAAAATAGACTTTTTAATTACTTAATTTTATCACATTTCCCCATAATTAAGACATATTTCAAGCACATAGAACATTTCAAAGAATGTTATAGAAAATACAACCCTTTGTTTTACTTGCTTTAAATTAAAAAAAAAAAAATAACATAAAACTTTATAGATAAAGTTGAGACTACCCTGGGTACATTTCCCCAATCTAACTTTCCCTCCCTCTCCTGAGATAAGCCCAAGTTAGTATGGATCATCCCAAATTTTTATACAATAACTAAAACAGCATGTATCTATAAACAATACATAGCACTATTCTGCATATTTGCTAGATTTAAATAAATACTATTATATTATACATATCATTCAGTAACTTAATTTTTTCATTTAACTCTGGTTTTAAAATCAGTCCATGATGGTGCTCGCTTCGGCAGCCCATATACTAAAATCAGTCCATGATGATACATGTGATTCTAGTTCACTCATTTTAACAGTTGTATAGTGCTTCATTGAATAACTATATCACAATTTATCATTACCTTCTGGTAGACATTTAGGTTAAACAAAGTTGTAATAAACCTTTCAAGTACATACGTTTTTGTTTCCATAGGAAAAAGTATCTCTAGGTATAGCTGAATATTTTCATCTTAACTTTATAAGGTATTGCTAAATTGTTCTGTAAAGTGGATATACCAATTTATGTTTCCGTCACTGGATAGAAGTTTTGTATTTCTCCACTTCCACTCTAAATATTAGGCTTTTGAAATTTTTTACTGAATTGGTGATTGTGAAATGATATCTCATTGAGGTTTTTAGCTTGTGTTTTCTCGATTACTAGTAAGGATATAACCTGTTTTATTTCTGTTGGTCATTTGGGTTCCCTCATTTGTGAATTTTTATTCATTTCTCTGCTGCTTTTCTATTGAATAATTTGTATTTTTCTCTACATGTGTTCTGGACATGCATGAATTACAAATATCTTCTTGCAGATTGTAGCTTTTTAAAAAAAATTTTCTGATGTTCTGTTAACAGAAGTTTCTATTTTAATGTAATCAGATGTATCAGTCTTTTCATTTGTGGTTGGCACTTTTTGTATTTTGCTTAAGAAGAATTTCCATACAATATCATATTTGCCCATTTTTATTTTTTAAAATTTAAAATTAATAAACTTTATTTTTTAGATCAGTTTTAAGGTTCACAGCAAAACTGAGTGGGAAGTACCAGAATTCTCCATATATACCCCTTGTCCTCACCCATGTACAACCTCCCCAACTATTGACATCCTACAATAGAGTGATGCATTTATTCCAATCAATTAACCTATATTAACACGTTGTTATCACCCAAAGTCCTTAGTTTACATTGGGGTTCACTCTTTTTATTTTCATTAGTTTTCACTTGGTGTTGTGCATTTTATGAATCACAAATACATAATAACATGTATTCATCAATGTACTTTTATACAGAATAGTTTTTTTAAATTTTTTTATTGTTATGTTAATCACCAAATATTACATCATTAGTTTTTGATGTAGTGTTCCATGATTCATTGTTTGTGCATAACACCCAGTGCTCCACGCAGAATGTGCCCTCTTTAATACCCATCACCAGGCTAACCCATCCCCCTACCCTCCTCCCCTCTAGAACCCTCAGTTTGTTTTTCAGAATCCATCGTCTCTCATGGTTTGACTCCCCCTCTGACTTACTCCCCTTCATTCTTCCCCTTCTGCTATCTTCTTCTTTTTCTTTTTTCTTAACATATGTTGCATTATTTGTTTCAGAAGTACAGATCTGTGATTTAACAGTCTTGCACAATTCACACCGCTCACCATAGCACATACCCTCCCCAATGTCTATCTCCCAGCCACCCCATCCCTCCCACCCCCCACCATTCCAGCAACACTCAGTTTGTTTCCTGAGATTAAGAATTCCTCATATTCCTCAGGGAGGTCATATGATACATGTCTTTCTCTGATTAACTTATTTTACTCAGCATAACACCCTCCAGTTCCATCCACGTCGTTGCAAATGGCAAGATCTCATTCCTTTTGATGGCTGCATAATATTCCATTGTGTATATATACCACATCTTCTTTATCCATTCATCTGTCGATGGACATCTTGGCTCTTTCCACAGTTTGGCTATTGTGGACATTGCTGCTATAAACTTTGGGGTGTACGTACCCCTTCGGATCCCTACATTTGTATCTTTGTGGTAAATACCCAGTAGTGCATTTGCTGGATCGTATGGTAGCTCTATTTTCAACTGTTTGAGGAACCTCCATACTGTTTTCCAGAGGGGTTGCACCAGCTTGCATTCCCACCAACAGTGTAGGAGGGTTCCCCTTTGCAAATGACATATCAGATAAAGGGCTAGTATCCAAAATCTATAAAGAACTTATCAAACTCAACACCCAAAGAACAAATAATCCAATCAAGAAATGGGCAGAAGACATGAACAGACATTTTTCCAAAGAAGACATCCAAATGGCCAACAGACACATGAAAAAGTGCTCAACATTGTTTGGCATCAGGGAAATCCAAATCAAAACCTCAATGAGATACCACCTCACACCAGTCAGAATGGCTAAAATTAACAAGTCAGGAAAGGGGAACCCTTATACAGAATAGTTTCACTGCCTTAAAAATCCTCTGTGCTCTGCCTATTCATCCCTCCCTCCACTTTAATCCTGGCAAACAGTGATTTTTTTTACTGTCTCAATAGTTTTATCTTTTCCAGAAGGTTACATAGTTAGAATCATTCAGTATGTAGCTTTTTCAGATTGGTTTCTTTCACTTAGTTATATGCATTTAAGTTTTTTCTGTGTCTTTTCATGATTGGATAGATCATTTCTTTTTAGCACTGATTAATAATATTCCATTGCCTAGATGTACCACAGTTTATCCATTCGCTTACTGAAAGACAGCTTAGTTGCTTCCAAGTTTTGGCAATGATGAACAACTATGGATAGAGTTATTTTCATGTGAATACAAGTTTCCAATTCACTTAGGTAAATACTATGGAGTGTGATTGCAGGATTATATTGTAAGAGGATGTTTACTTTTATCAGAAACCACCAAAATGTCTTCCAAAGTGGCTGTACCATTTTGCGTTCCCATCAACAGTGAATGTTGCTCCATGTCCTCACAACCAGTTGGTATTGTCAGTGTTTGTATTTGACCATTCTAATAGGTGTGTAATGGTGTGTTATTGTTGTTTCAATTTGTAATTGCCTGGTGACATGATATTGAATATCTTTTCATACGGTTACTTTCCATCTGCATATCTTCTTTGATGAGGTGCCTTTTCAGGTCTTTTGACCATTTTTTAACTGAGTTGTTTTCTTATTGTTGAGTTTTAAGTGTTCTTTGTATATTTTGAGTAGCAATCTTTTAGTAAATGTGTCTTTTGCAAATATTTGATAAAATCCCCCAAGAGTGTGTCGCTATTAGAGAGAGAACAATGACGATAGCAAGAGAATGTAAACAATCAAGAACACTCATGTTGGAGAGAGTTCAGGTGGATCAGTGTTTCCCAAAATGCAGAACATATACCACAAGTGTGGTCATTGTAGCCTTCAGATGACTCCAGCCAGTGTCTGTCTGAACTTAGCCACATGGAAGACTCTGAGTGAGAACCACCCAGTCTAGTCCAATCAACCCCTACAATCATGACACATAATAATAATAGTATTATTGTATCAATGTTCATTTTTTAGGCTCATTGATTTTATTATGGTTATATAAGAAATTAACATTACGAGAAGTTTGGTGAATGGTATATAAAAGCTCTCTGTGCTATTTTTGCAACTTTAGCAAGCATAAGGTGATTTCATATTAATACCCCTAAAAATGAGAAACAATAATAAATGTTGTTTTATGTCAAGATTGGAGTGGTTTATTTCACAGCAAGAGACAACCACAACACAAAGGTAAAGTATTGTCACCTGAAGCTCATGGGCATGGAGATGGAGATGGACTTATTTTAAATTTACTTTTAATTTGAAATCATCTTATGCTTACTAAAAGTTGCAAAAAGAGAGAGCTTTTATATGTTATTAACCCAGCTTCCCCTGATGTTAGCATCTTGCATAATCACAGTAAAATTAATGACAGCAAAAAAATAAACTTTGTATAATAATATCATTAACTAATCTAGAGACTTTGAATTTTCCCAGTTGTACCACTAGCTACTTTTCTAGTCCAAGATTTCATCCAGAGTCCCACGTTACCTTAAGTTGTTATATTTTTTTAGCCTTCTCAAATCTATTATAATTCTTCTTTGTTTATCTTTTATGACCTTGACATTTTGAAGAGCAGGAACCAGTTATTTTGTAGAATGTCACTTGATTTGGGTTTATCTGATGTTTCCTCATGATTTAATTCGTTATGCATTTTTTGGCAAGGAATATCACAGAAGCAATGTTGAAATCTCTTCAGTATGTTCTATCAGGAGGTATAGTATTAAGACATCTCTTAATTCATGAGATCTTATGCAATTCCAATTTTCATCACTTGTTTAAGATAGGATCTGCCATGTTTCTTCACTGTAAGGTTTTTTCATTTGTAATTAATAAGTGTCTTCTGAGGAGATATTTTGAAATGATGCAAATATCCTGTTTCTTATCCTATTTTTATCTACTAATGTTAGCATCCATCTGTGACTCTTGCCTGCAATAACTATTACTGTGGTGTTTGCCTAAGGGTGATTTTCTATTTCCTTCCTTCCATCTACATCTATCAATTAGAATTTGACTGTAATAAAAGCCATCACTTCTCATTTATATATTTATTCAATTATTTGTTTATATCACTATGAACTATGGATTATAACCCAATATATCAGTTATGTCATTGTTGAAATTGACCCAGATTTGGCCACCAAAATTCTTCAAGTTGTTCTTTAATGTGTTCTCATCATTTTCTAGCATTTCCTTTCCTTTTGGTACCACAAGATATTCCAGAATTGTCTCATATTTTTCCTACATTGGCCCTGGAATCCACTCTTCATCCAAGAGTTCTGGGTATTTTTCACTGGACAAAAGTATTTAGAAACTAAGATTTGGGAGCTAGATATTCTCATTACTACTGGACTAGTATTGCTACTTAGGTTTTCTCAGTGGACATACCTGGGCAATATATGTATGTAAACTAACCTATGCATATAGACATACCTGTATTTATTCCTATATCTGTTCATTTTTATATTAAAAACTGATAAGATACATTTGATTTTAATCTACCACCATAGATTTCACTCTAGCCTTCTTTCATTATGTGTAACTCATTCTTCTAACAGAAAACTCAATCTCATTTCCACAATACCTTTATATACAAAAATTGACTTTTTAAAAAAATTTTAATTTAATTTAATTTTGTTTTGTTTTGTTTTGTTTTGAGAGAGAGAGAGTACATGTGAATTGCGGGGGGGGGGGTAGAGGGAGAGGGAGAATCTTAAGCACCTCCACACAGTGGGAGATCATGACCTGAGCCAAAATCTAGAGTTGGACACCCAACCGACTGAGGCACCCAGTGCCCCCAAAACTGACTTTCATAGCCCCCCTCTCCCTACTTCTAACTTCAACTACCTTCTTGGCATTTCAGATCTTATAAAGGTAAGTTTGTCAATAGAGAAAAATGGAGACTACCAGTTCTGTAGAGTTATGCAGTTAAATAGTGCACAGGGGATCAGGGTTGATAAGCAAACACAGACATTTAATTAATGTTTTTAAGTAACTCCATTTTACTAGGCTAATTTCATATTGGTTTAAGAAAATCAATCATTTAATGGATTTTGTTGAGTGCAATGCTAACACCCTTCATCAGGATTTACAATAAAAATAGCAAACTGAGACTGAATATATCTGGTAATATATGTCAGACATGTCCCAGAAACTGAAAACAAACAAAATTAATATTATGCGTTATTTTAATTTTGTAAAGGATGTTGGAATACTCTTTCTGTGAATGATGCCATACAAAACTAGTTTGCACTGTTCTGGTTATATAGTGACAAGAATAAATGAATATCAATTAGACATTTGTTTTTCAGTTATTTTAAGCTTAAAATGTTAGCTCTATCATTTGAATAATGTATGTACCTATTTTAACTAATAGCCTTATTTTTTTCAGCTACTTAGTTTAGAAATGATAATTTTAGCTTTAAAGCATGTTTTGATTTGCAAATTTGTTACCCAATCTCTTTTCTTAAAAATAGATTTCTAAATATCCATAACTTTAGAAATAAAGTACTTGTATTATGTTCATGAAAGTCCTCATCAGTGAGTTGGATATCCTGCATGATTTGTTTTTTTAAATATAGAAACAACAGTTGCCATGGCAAGTGTGAATTTTAGACTCAATATTCACATGAAGATTGTCTTAGGAACTGTCGTCAAACACATAAAGGGTAAATGTTGAACAAATTGTACCAGCTTTTTGCTGACTATCAAAGTATGCACAAGAGAACCTGAGACTTAGAGTAAGGAATTTAAATTTAATTCTGAGGAGTGATTTTCTTATAGTGAGAACTGTTAAACTCTCAGATATTCTCTTGAAGGTGGGGATTTAGAATTTATTCTCTCAAGGTCTGTATAAGCTAATAAATTTATATTTCCAAGATAGTTTAGGTGTTATCTCACCTTAACGTAGAAACCCAGACTTAAAGAGTCTCCCAAAGGTTGCATTCTAGCCTTAAGATTCCAAGAATGCCATTTGCATGTAGAATTTGCATTAAGAATGGGACCAAGGAGGCTTTCTGGTTCTACCTGTTCACAGAGAAGTGACATCTAGAGAAATGATGTGAGAGAGCTCAGGTGTGCATACCTATGCATTAGTAGGTTTGGACCAAAGCTCCCTCTGGTTGGTGGAATAGCAGGAAGAGCTTTTGTGTAGTATGCTACATTCAGTGTTTTTTTTGTTTTTTGGTGTGTATTTTATTATTATAACAACACTGTGAAGCAAAGAATATACTATTTCTTTTTCTTTTCAATATATATATATTTTTTAAGATTTTATTTATTTATTTGACAGAGAGAGACACAGCGAGAGAGGGAACACAAGCAGGGGGAGTGGGAGAGGGAGAAGCAGACTCCCCACTGAGCAGGGAGCCCGATGAGGGGCTTGATCCCAGGACCCTGGGACCATGACCCCAGTCGAAGGCAGATGCTTAATGACTGAGCCACCCAGGGGTCCCAAGAATATACTATTTCTTCGATACCTTCAGGGAAACTGAGGAACAGAGACTTTAGAGTACTTGCCTAAGGTCAAGAAGCAGAGTTAGCTTATTGTGTGATGTGGCTATTGTTCTTTCCATTTACCTGGTGCCTTCTGTTTGCAAATATTTGGAATCAAATATAAAAACCAGACAGAAACGAAGATTCCATGTGTGTGGAGGCAGACAAAGACATACATATTGGTGGAAAGAGTCCCGAAGTTTACGTGGCTGACCAGCGCTTCTCTCCTCTGAGAGGTGTTACACTGTATTAGTTAGGGCTTGCTTGATTCAGCCTGGTGTAACAGGAAAAAAACAAAACAACAGCCTGTATACCAAATCGAAGATATTTCTCTCTCACGTAAAAGAGTTGGAAGTTAGGCACTCTGTGGCTCGTGCAGTGCTCCACAATGATCAAGGAGCCAGGTTTTTGCTGTCTTGCAGCTTTCTGGTCTTTACTGAACATTCTGGAGGTTCAACTACTATGGCTGAAACCATCACTCTGCATTCTGGTCAGCCAAAAGGAGGAAGGGAGTGGCACAAAGAAAGGAGTGCTCCTTACCTTTCAGGCTATTTCTAGGTTGTCACGCATATCATTTCCACTTACATCTCCTTGGTTAGAACTTAGTTGTGTGGCCAAGACCCACAGCAAGGGGAGCTGGAAATCTAATCTCTTGGCTAAGTAGAAGCGTGCCCAGCTAAGGCTGGACTGGGCTAATGAGGGAGAAGGGATGGATGGATATGAGAATTGGCTATATCGATGACTGCTACATAGACCCATTAAAGTGGACTCAGCTTTTAAAAAAATAAATAAATAAAGGAATTTTGTGGTCAAATAAGGCTCAGAAGTGCAAAATGAAGTTAAGCAGGTCTCTTTAACACCAGGGGTAAACAGAGATGCTGATGAACACTGTAACAATCTAAGTTGAAATATAGCATGTAGAGTTCTCACACTTATTTGACCTTAGAACTCTTGACTCATGGAACATCTGCTGGGATGAATGGTCCACAGAATATACTGTGAGGAAATGCTGCTCTTAACTGTTGAATCCATGATGAGTAATTCCTCTCTGTTCACTGCTGCCAAGTACTGACTGAACAAAGCATTGTGCCTCCTCTGATTTACTTAACTTGATTTTATTCTATGTGTAAGTCAGGGATATGGTGAAGCATACATAATAAGCATGACTAGGGAACAATTTGCAAATATAAAGGATTATAGAAATGCCAAGAAATTGGACATTAAAGAAGAAATTTTCAAATTTCTGCCTAAAAAATATGTCAAGCAATTTTCAGGTAGTTAATTCAGTGTTCTCTAATACCTCTATTAAGGGAGAGGATGCTTTTGAATAACGCAATAATAATAGCTACCACTTGCTCAACACACAGGGAACCGGGGTGCAGCGGTTGGACTGTGGACCACCCCAGACTGTGGACACTCCCATGGCTCTGAACCAGGCACACCAAGTACCTGACAGTCATGCTGTCTTTGTCTAGTTCATTCACTCTCCCACTTTCTCTCTCCTCTAACTTCCAGCTTCTTCTCCCTTATCCTCACTTTCTGCATATGACCTGTTTCCTGCTTCACTGTGTACTTCCAAGCACTCAGGAACTTCTGCAGACTGCCCTGATCTACTTTGCCCAACAGCCTTTGTATCTGTATACTTTATTTTCTTACCTGTTACACGGAAGAACTACACACATCTTATTCTAATGTCAGTCTCTCCCCTTGGGCACTAGATTTCATCCCTTTTGCACAGTCAAGGGCATCATCCCCATAGTTTTTACCTCTATCTCCTATATTACCAGTATTTTTTTCCTTTCTACTAGGCTGTTCCCACAGAAGACCTACCCCCATTTTTAAAAAAGGGTAACCATATAATTGTCTTTCTCTGATTGGCTTATTTAGCTTAGCATAATACCCTCCAATTCTATCCACGTTGATGTAAATGGTAAGATTTCATCCTTTCTGATGGCTGAGTAATATTCCATTGTGTATATATACACACCACTTCTTTATCCATTCATCTGTCAATGGACATCTGGGCTCTTTCCATAATTTGGCTATTATGGACATTGGTGCCATAATCATTGGGGGGCAGGTGCCCCTTTGGATCACGTTTGTATCCTTTGGGTAAATACCTACTAGTGCAATTGCTGGGTGTATAGAGTAGCTCTATTTTTAACTCTTTGAGGAACCTCCATACTGTTTTCCAGAGTAGCTGTAATAGCTTGCATTCCCAACAACAGTGTAAGAGGGTTCCCTTTTCTACACATCCTTGCCACCATTTGTCCTGACTTGTTAATTTTAGCCATCCTAACTGGTGTGAGGTGGTATCTCATTGTGGTTTTGATTTATAGTTTCCTGATGCTGAGTGATGTTGAGCATTTTTTCATGTGTTGGCCACTTGTATGTCTTCTTTAGAGAAATATCTGCTCATGTCTTCTGCCCATTTCTTGACTGAATTATTTGTTTTTTGGGTGTTGTGTTTGTTAAGTTCTTTATAGATCTTGGATACTAGCCCTTTATCTGATATGTGGAATTTAAGAAACAAAACAGAGGATCATAGAGGAAGGGAGGGAAAAATAAGACGAAATCAGAGAGGGAGGCAAACTACAAGAGATTCTTAACTATAAGAAACAAACTGAGGGTTGCTTGAGGGAAGATGTGGGGGGAATGGGGAAACTGGGTGATGGGCATTGAAGAGGGCACTTGATGTAATGAGCACTGGGTGTTATATGCAACCGATGAATTACTGAGCTCTACATCTGAAACTAACGATACACTATATGTTAACTAATTGAATTTAAATAAAATAAGTAAAAAGAAATAAATAAAAAAGAGAGAAAAAGATTTTCTTTTGATTTCATTTTTCAATGCTTCAATTTGTAATGAACTGCTTGCTGCTTTCAAGTTTCTTCTTTTCTTCATGTTCAGCCTCTCCAGTCAGGCTTTTGGTTCTACCCTGAAACTGCTCTTGTCTAGGTCCCCAGTGATCATCATGTTGCCAAAGCCAGTGGCCAATTCTCAGGACTCATCCTTCTTGCTTGGCAGCATTTGGTGAGGTAGATTGCTCTCCCTCATACACTTTCTTCATTTGTCTCCTAGGACATTACTTTCTTCTGGCTTCCTTCTTATACCACTGGGCATTTTTCTGATCAAACAATGTAGTACATTAGTCATTCAGCATACCAAAATGGAGTCTCAATCTAGTCTTTGGGAATCCCTAGGAGGTTTCAAAAGCAAAAATAGGGTGACTCAAAGTAGGCTGCTTACGTTCTTGAATTAGTTTCATCAGGTGTAATCTAGAGGGGTTTGGACTGCATGGTCTTGAAGTTATCTTGCACTGCCCCCATTCTTAGAAAATACTATATGATCTAAAGTTAACCAGATAAAGAGACAAAAAAAACAGTATTCTATTGTATAATCCATTCTAACCACGTTGGGGCCTTAGGTTAATCTCATAGCTCTTTTGAGCCTTAGTCATCTCATCCATTACATGGGGAATAATATCTTTCCTGCCCTTCTAAAAAAAATGGTTATAAATATCAAAACAAATGATATTTTGTATATGAATTTACTTCAAGAATGCTGTAACACTGTGTGATCAGGAGGGGGATGTGTACATTGTTTTAAAAGCACAGGGGAGTATTTTGATATAAAAATTTTATGATGTAATATTCATTCCCTGTGCTAGTCTTTTCCATTACAGAAAATGTTAACTTCATTTTCAGTTGCTCAGGCCAACGCAATCTTGGGATGATGCATTTCTTTTCTGTTCCTCTTAGAGTCAACCATACTAGAAAATACTTGAATTTCTACCTTCAAAATCTGCCTGGCAGTCCAATCACTTCCTACCACATTCCGCCAACTTGTCACCATCTTTCTGATATGTACTACCATCGTCTTTCACCAGGATTGTTGCAAGAGCTCCCTGGACTCTGGCTTTTGTACTTAGCCCAGGTAGTCTGTTCTCTACACATCTGCCACAGTGGGCTTGCTATAGCATTTAAATATTATGTTACCTCTCACTCAAGACCCTGCATAGGCTTTCATTTTCACTCAAAATAAAAGACAGTTTACTCATAATGACCTACCAGAGCACACTCCACTCTCCTTACCTCTCTGAACGCATCTCCTGCTGACTTTACACAGTCTGTTTCTTCTGCCTTGAACTCTTATTTCTCAAATTTCTACATGATTAATTCCCTTGCCTCCAAAATTTGTGCTCAGATGTCATTTTCTCGATACCTTGGCCTCCCTAATTTAAAATCACAGTCCATTCCACCATTGTGACTCTTCTAATCCCCCTCCATAATTTTTATTTTTCTATATCATCATCATCCTCTAACATACCATACCATACACGTATTTGTTATATTTATTATTTATTGTCTCCCTTTCCCAGCTGAATAATGCAGGAGTTTTTGTCTTTTTCTTTTTCCACTAATGTATTCCAGGCACTCAAGAGAGTACCTGGTATGTAGTTGGCATTCGATACTTAAGTGTCACATGATTAAGTTCTGAAGGCATTACTGCTAAGTGGGTATTATATCTGTTTTGTAGCTACATAAATGGATATGTGGAGAAGCCAACTAACTTCTCCAACACCACACAGTGGGGAAACCGCATGGCCTGGATTCAGGCCACAGGTTTTGCATTGTACCACTATCGTGTCTTGTTTTGTATGGTGATTCTGATTGCTATGTCCAGAGCCAGAGGATGAGAATGCTTCAAAGGAGGGGCTTGTCAGTGGGCTCAACGGCTTTCAGAAATGCCAGAAAGAAGGAAGATTAAGAAAAAAGGCTACGGTTCTTTGTAACTAGATGATAGTGATCTTTGTAAAAGCTGTTTCAGTGGTATTGGAGCCAAAATCAAAGAGCAGCGGATGAGAGAGTAAATGGAAAGTAAGTAACATGAGAGAGGGAATCAGTATGACTCTTCAAAAATTCTAGGGATGAGAAGGAGAAAAGATTGGAGTTGCAGGGAAACAAAAAAGTTCTGTCTTTAGGATGAGTAAGACTTGAGCATATTCATAGGAAGAGGGAAAGGAGGTTAAAGATGGGTAAAAATATGGGTATAAGTATAGAGGTAAGTAGAAGGGACTGCTTTCTAGGAAGAACCAACTTAGTGGGTAAAGTGACACGTGGACATTCCTGGAATTTCCTGGCCAGGTTGTTGTGGCTGTGCTGTGAGGCCTGGGGTCTGTGGTAAAGCAGGTATTAAATCTTCCCTCCACTTCACTTTTCCTTGTCCCTTGAAAGAAACTGGTCCCATTTTCCTGAGAAGTTTTTCCTACAAGTTAGTACTTTTGTCAGTCCTCCTACCTCAGTTCCAAATACCACTGTCTTCTCGCTCTGAAGCAGATGACATTATCTTTGAGGGAAAAGAGTAGCCAGCAGGCACAAGTTCTTTCAACTCGTCTCCTCACTCCTGATCTTGCCTCATCACTGACCTTTACCTCCTTTACTCTCATCTCGATGGAAAGGCATCCCTGTTTTTCCCCAAGGTTAAACTGTAAGTCTAGAATCATCATCTGTCCTTAAAGGTATTTTTTATAATTTTTTTCATTCTGAAACTATTCATCAAGTTCTTTTTTTCAAAAGATTTTTATTTTTTTAAGTGATCTCCACTCAACAAGGGGCTTGAACTCAAAACCCTGAGATCAAGAGTCTGTTCCACCGACTGAGCCAGTCAGGCGCCGCATCAAGTTCTTCATCTGTACTGATAAACAAGATCTCCTGTATATAGAATATTCCCTCTAGATATCACTTTTCTGAATTTTCGACCAAAATGTAATGATTTCCTTTATTAAAACAACATGTGTTTAACTGACTGTTATTAAATCAACATGCATTTAACTGACCACACTGGACATTACATTTGGCATTGGAAAAACCTAAGATAAGTACCTTCAGGCATATAGACTGAGGAAGATAGAAACATAAACAGATTATAATACCATGTATTTAGTATAATAGTGCATATTTTCACAGTAAAATGGACATCTTTTCCCATGGGATGTTCTTCCTATAATTTCTTTTTGAGTGACACAGATTTTCTTTGTTCTCCTAAGCTCATTTGAATTGAGTTTCTGTGGCTTGGAGAAAAAGAATATTGATTAATAGACTCAAGTCATCTAACTCAGTAATTGTCAGAGGAGACTTCCAGGAAAGCTTTGTGGAAGAAGTAATGAGTAAAGTTAGTAATTATTAAATGAATAAGAATCAGGCTCTAGTCAGAGGAAGTAAGGGGCAAAGGTGAGTATGAGGAGGCAGTCAGGGTAGAAGAAATAGCACCAATAGAAGTTATGAGGGGAGTTTTATTATGGTTTCTCTGGAGAGGGAAGGACATGGCAGGAAAGAGCAGGTGAAAAGACTGGAGAAACGGCCAGGAATCAGAACACAGAGTATCTCAATAGGTCATGTGAGTGACTTCGGACGTTGTCTTTAGGTAGGGGGAGGCAAGCAGGGGAGTCACATCACCAAGTTTGGCTCCCGGTGGGATGGATATAAAGAGGACAAGTCTTAAAACATATCATCTTCAATCTTGAACCCATTTTCTGATTGCCAACTCCCCCTACACTTCCTGTTGCTTCATTTTTTTTTTTTTTTTTAAGTAAGAGAGCATTTGTGGCTCGCTGCTGCTTAAAGATGTTGACCTTTCTTGCTTAGCATCTCACATCGGTATTTTAAATCATATTCATGGACATCTTTGTTTTGAAATTGGAAGAGGAGAACAAAACTCGGGATGAGAGGAAGGGTTGAACAGCAGAAAAGTGAAACAGGAGAGAGGGCATTTGTGCCGAACAGTTCCTTTGAACTACGTTTGAGCCTCATTTTGAGAGTGAGTGACTTAACCACACTCATGGACTCTGGCAGAAGGCCTTTTATTCAAGATGATTGGGATCAGTAGTTGTTTAATGAAAAAGTTTTATAAAATATGGAATAATAATCTTTTTTAAAAAATTAGTTTCAGAGGTAGAATTTAGTGATCCATTAGTTGCATATAACACCCAGTGCTCATTACATCAAGTGCCCTCCTTAATGCCCATCACCCAGTTACCCCATCCCCCCACCTACCTCCCCTCCAGCAACCCTCAGTTTGTTTCCTGGAGTCCAGCATCTCTTATGGTTTGCCTCCCTCTCAATTTTCATCTCATTTTATTTTTCCTTCCCTTTCCCTACGTTCATCTGCTTTGTTTCTTAAATTCCACATATGAGTGAAATCATATGATATTTCTCTTTCTCTGACTGACTTATTTCACTTAGCATAATATATTTTAGTTCCATCCATGTTGTTGCAAATGGCAGGATTTCATGGAATAATAATCTTAACAGAAGTGTATATATCTTTAATTCTATTTTAACCTAAATAAATAAGTAAAAATGATTTGCCAATCTTTTGATTTAGGGCCAATAACTAATTAGCTGCACTGATTAGAAATCTTTATCTTGTTTTTCTTTAAACCACAGCCAGCCTCAATTTGTCACATTTAAGTTTCTTTAAACTGATGTAAAAATTAAATTAATTGTGAAACAATTTAATATAGAATTCTTCTTGATTTTCTCCAGTCTTTTATAGTTGCTTCTCATAGGCCTCATTTGATAGCAATATTTCTGTCAACTTTCCTTTGGAGGGAGTGTGTGCCACTATAAAAGGGCAACATGAGGAATCTTTATGGTGACAGAAATGTTTTGTATTTTGACTGCTTTAATGTCAATATCCTGGTTGTGTTATTGTCTTATAGTTTTTCCAGATGTTACTATTGGGGGAAATTACTAAAGGGTACATTGGATCTCTCTGTATTATATCTTAAAATTACATGTGAGGCTATAATTACCTTAAGTTTAATTAAAAAAAAATATTTATTGAGTCCTGTTATATGCCAGGCACTATTGTAGATACAGAAGATATTGCAGTAAATGAAACACAAAAATCTCTGCACTTATAGAGTATACATTCTAATGGAGGAGAAATTCTAGTGGGTGAGCCCAAATTTGCCCAGTATTCTACCTTGGCATGGAACACAATGCCATTATGGAGGATGGAAACATAGAAGCCATAGGGTCATTTAGAAATAGTGTCCTTGAGATGGTCATTGACAAGGCATGTTCTCATGGCAGATGGAGAAGTTCCAAATTACTTTGCAGGCAGCAGATGTGAGTGAGTGGGAGCCCAATCAAGAGAAAAAGGAAATGGGAGGTGCAACATAATGATTCCAATTGACTTACTGGTTTGTGGGTACATTAAAAAAAATGAAAGGTTTGTGGATGAAGCTGAGGGTCTGCTGCTATCAGATGGAAGGCTATTGAAAAATTAACATTTGGGCTATATTTTCTGCCTTGGTTAAAAGCATCATCTACTTTGTCCCTTAGGCAGAGAAATATTAATGTCATACTTGTCTCTTCTCCTTCCTAACACTCTATATCTAATCTGTCTACCTGGACTCTCCACCTCCTCACTTTCTCTATACTTCCAGTATAAGTTTGATTGCTTTGACTCCTCAGTATCTATTCAGCAGTTTTATTTGTTAACCAAAATCTCATCACCCTCATAATTCATGATTTACACTGTTTTCCAACTTACCTTTTAAAAATAAAAATCTGATCATGTCACACTCCTGCCTAAGGTTAGTCCCAGGTCCAAAATCTATAGACTGGCTTAAAAAATGCCTCAGTACCTCACCCTATCAGACATTTCAGAACTCTGTTTTGTTTTGTTTTGTTTTAAAGATTTTATTTATTTATTTGAGAGAGAATGAGAGCGAGCACATGAGAGGGGTTAGGGTCAGAGGGAGAAGCAGACTCCCTGCCGAGCAGGGAGCCCGATGCGGGACTTGATCCAGGGACTCCAGGATCATGACCCAAGGCAGTTGCTTAACCAACTGAGCCACCCAGCCACCCTCAGAACTCTGTTCTAAGCTGTTCCCACAACCTGCCCTGTCCTCCTCATCGCTGACTTCCTTATCATCATCCTTATCATTCCTTGTATTTACATATACTTTCCCTACCACCTGAGTTCCCACCCTGCCATTCTGCCCAAACTCCAACTCAAGATTTAATATCTGTCCTAACATAACCTCTTTTCTGGAACTTTCCCTAAAATCCTCACATCTCAAAGTCAAGGAAAGGATTCTGTCTTTTACCACCATAGCAGTTTCTATATAGCTGTATTATAGCATTTGTCACATTGACTTGCAGTTATTTCTTGCTGAGTCTGTCTCCACTACAAGTCCTGCCACTAAGTAATACAGGAAGGATTGGGAAATCTTTCCAAAAGTAGATTCCTTCCTGTAATTGTTTTGGGAAGGAATTTTTCTCCTTGCTCATTTCTCCGTTTGTGCTTTTGCATTCTCAATCCTGGAGTGTTTGGATGTTTAAGTTTCTCTTGGAGGCAAAAAAGATCAAACCCAGCAGCACCCTGCCTTCCCCTGGCTCCCCAACCCACTGAGCTCTTTGCCAGTGTCCAGAATATGCCTTTGTCATTTGAAATGATTTACTTGAAAAAATCATCACCATTTCTCTTCCTCATTTGTTCCTTCTGTTGACCTTGTGCTAAGGACAGCAGCTATAATCCCAACCATGTCCATACTTGAACCTTTGATTCAGGGAGATTTGTATTAATTCAGGTATCACTGTACTATGAACCCTGTCTCAGAGATCATCAGTCTTTTTAAAGACTACTCATACAAAGGACACTATGTATAACTGAGCTTGAGATCTCTGTCTGTAAATTTGGTTGTCATCTATATAGTGCCTGAGGTTCTTTAACATCGAAGAAATATAGAATGCTCTAATTTATCCACATCCTTACTATATCTACCAAAGAGATGCTATGTTGTCATGCTGATATATTCAAAACATTTCAGAGCCACACAGACCTTTATACTACTCTGCAAAATAATTATCAGAGCTTCTTGCGTTTGCCAGTGCTTTTGTAATGATACATGGATAGCAGTGGATATCAAGGTCCAAAGAAGGACAGTTAGAGTGCTCTGAGACATACTCTGTGTTTTTATTAACACCTTAACTCACTTGTCCTACATTTTTTTCTGGTCTCATGCTATATTATTATTACTATGGTCATACACCATAATCACATACACACACCCACACACAGAGACACATACACATACACATACACAGAGTGATGGGTTATGTATTTCTATTGTTCTCTTGAAGACCCTTAGTATTATGCATGTTATTTCACACTTAAAATATTTAACAACACTAAATTGAAAGCAGAAGAAGCAGGGAAGGGAACAGAAGGTGACAAATGAAGAGGGGGAGGGAGAGTGGGAAGGCAATGTGTAGCAGGAAGAGGCAAGGCATATGGGAAAACAGGGGCGTGTCAAATTCATAGAAAATAGCAAGCCAATATCTGATTGATGGCATGCATTTCTCGTGTGTCTCACGGTGCTTCAACCTAAGGGGTGCTGTCAATGAGAAAGGTAACTGTGTCACAGTGGCAGAGATCCCTATGTCTGCAGTAGCCATTGATATAAAATTACTGACCTAGAAATTGTTCTCCAAAGACTGGAGCATAGTGTTGGCTTCCTTTATTTATTTTATTCTTTCCATTCACATTTAAGAGGAAATCCCATCTTTTTTGTTGTTGTTGTTCCAGAATCCCTGGAGGGCAGATTTATTCACCTACAGTTTCTAGAAGCCATCTGATTATAGTCACCATGGATAAGTCCAAAATCCCTACACTCACCCAGCAGTAAAAACAGTTCAGAGAGCAAATAGCCCAGCTCACTCAGCTGCTCCCTTATCTGGCACTCTCCGTGGGCTTTGTGCTTCTTGGATGTCAGACAAGCAGAAGTGCACAGTGGAGGGGCGTCTGGGTGGCTCAGTCGTTAAGCATCTGTTTTCACTCCGGTCATGGTCCCGGGGTCCTGGGATGGAGCTCCGCATCGGGCTCCCTGCTCACTCCCTGCTTGGCAGGAAGTCTGCTTCTCCCTCTCCCTCTGCCTGCCACTCCCCCTGCTTGTGCTCTCTATCTCTCTGTCAAATAAATAAAATCTTTTAAAAACAAACAAACAAACAAACAAAAAACAAACAAAAAAAGTGCACAGTGGAAAGAAGGGCTTTGAAGTGACACAGACCTGGGTGCCTGAGTGGCTCAGTTGGTTGGGTGACTGCCTTCGGCTCAGGTCATGATCCTGGAGTCCCAGGACTGAGTCCCGCATTGGGCTCCCTGCTCAGCGGGGAGTCTGCTTCTCCCTCTGACCCTCATCCCCCTCGTGCTATCTCTCATTCTCTCTCTCTCAAATAAATAAATAAAATCTTTAAAAAAAAATGAAGTGACACAGACCTGAATTGCAATTCTAGCTCTGAAATAATATGACCTTGGGAAAATTACCTAACTTTTTCAAGTCTCTATGTCCTCAAGAAGATTATTGTAAGGACTAACTGTACCAGCATTAATACCTGGCATACCAAGTCCTATAAATAGAAGTTTCTTTCTTCTTTACATCTACCTTAGCTGTTCACTCTTTGGGAATCTCAACTTGGACAGAAATGGCCTCCCTAAGATTCTGACTTCTCGAGACATATGTGCTAACTCGGGAAGTCTCTGCCGGCCACAGTCAGCAGCGGTGCTATCTTGGGCAGGAAGCTGTCCCAGTGGAGGTGGTGGCTTCATTGATAGGATAACTTCCGGAGTCGCTATCACAAAGAGTTACAGGAGGGCAGGGAGAAAACCGAAGGGTTATTGTTGAAGGAACTGTGTTGATAACCAAACATGCGGGCAAGGGCGTAGCTGGAGGAAAGTCTAAAGCCAATCTGGAGATACAGTGTCAGGACAGAACAAATAAACTGTTTCATGCCCTTATTAATGCCTGGGTTTAGCCGAGTCTAAAACAAGCCAGGAGGCTCCTCCTGCATGACAGTTGACTGGCCTTGGTCACTTTTGCCCTACCTCCTGCCTTACTCCAGCATGATTTCATGTGGATTGCTGATGACTTAACACTCTAACAGTCTGAAAGATTACACGAAGATTTGCAAATCTCCTTTTGGTCCTCTATTCCAGAAAGTAAGCTGAAACCATGGTCAGAAAATATTTCCTAAATATCTGTACTTTCTGTTATTGTGTGGCTAGTGTCTTTAGGAATCACTAAGATTTTAGAGCAAAAAATTCTGAATATGATCCCAGGAAGACACATCTGAATTCTGTCTGAAAAATGCAATCATGGGAGAGTAGGCCTTGAAGGATGGACAAAATTTGAGTGAGTCAAGAAAAATGAGCAGGCCATGCTTAGTTGAGAAATGAATAAATTCATGGCAGTGGGAATGATCTTGGCTTAGTCAAAGTATAAACACCAGGTAGAGAGGTTTCAACTAGAAATGGAGGAGGCAGGAGGAATCTCTGTGAGAAGATGTTAGCACCCACAAACTTTCAAGCCCCTCATACCTGACATGATTAGACAATATGTGGGTTTTAAAAATTTTTTTAAAGATTTAATTGAAAAAAAGATTTCATTTTTGAGTAATCTCTACACCCAACATGGGACTCCGACTTACAACCGCAAGATCAAGAGTTGCATGCTATACTGACGGAGCCAGCCAGGGGCCCAGCAATATGCATTTTTGAGCACTAGGCAACTTACTTTATAACTGGCAAGAAATCAGAAAACATTTAAGTGTTCAGACTATTTCCTGCCAATGCTTTAACAGTCACCCCTCATGTGAGAAGCACAAAGATCCTACATGACACTGTGGAAAGTTTCACTGTTAATAACGGGGTCTGTGAGTTCCTGAGAACCCCTCTAAGGTGGTGATACTGTGTCTTAGAGTGCTAAGGTTGGAAAAAGAGGACTTGACAGATTCCTTTCATTTAAGAGTTATTTATTTATTTTTTGTACTTGACACTGCTCTGAAGGTATTGAGGAAGAGCAAAAGCAGCACCTTGCAAGGACAGTGAGATATCAATTACTTTTAATTACTCCCTAGCTCTCATCCTTAATTACCTACTATGTTAGCTGGGATTTATTGCAGAGCAATAATAGTGATGCTTTGCATTTACACAGTCCCTTTCTCCAAGGAGTTTAATGTACTCATAGATATGACTTCACTATTAATCTAAAAATTTTAAATGTTAAAAAAAATTTCCATGGATAAGGAAGTTATAAAGGAACTATCTTCCCATTTTTTGGGTGGGACATATTCTAGAGATAGTTCACAGTAACAACCAAACTTGAGGGACCCCGATAATCACCTTTCCCCTCTATATTTTACATGTTTTGTTTATTATACATGGTTCTTATATTTGCTGATTAAAAAATATTTTCCAAGATATATAAAATGAAAATATCACAAAAGATTAAATAGTAATAATCCTATCAGGAGTACAATACTTTGTCCACTCCAAGATTCAAATAATGGATCCCAACTTTTTTTTTTTTAGTATGAAAATTCTTGCGCAGTAGCAAAATATTATGAATATGCCAAAAAGATAGAATTTGCATTTTTAGGTCCGTTGATTGGAAAATATGTAATTAGAAAATTTACTGTGAATTATGCCAGAATATTTTTTATTCCATCCATTATCCTAAAAAAAAAATCCTGTGAGATAAGTGAGGGTAGCTCTAATTAACCTCATTCTGTAAATGCAGAATGTTATTCACTCCAGTCTACGTTCGATGTGCTTATACCCTTATTGTTTCAGACCTTGTAACCCCATTGCTTCTCAGAGGTCTGCCTCCCAGTGTTGAGAACAACTGGTTTAAGTATTAAAACCATTGTTTTCAGGAACAACTGCTCATATACAGAATAATTATGTTGAACTTAAAGAACTGAAGAACATCATTCAACATTCAAGAGCTCCTCAGTAGTTGGTGAGCTACCCTGTAGGGTTAAAACTACTTAGACATTAAAACAATGGAATTTACATGCTTCAGAGGGTTTCTTTCCCCTTATCTTGTCTGTTAGAATTAATAAGTTAGAAGCATTCTGCTCAGAATGGAGGCTTGATTGCATGCCTTTTGCTAAGAATCTGAGACGTGAGGAGACTGCAGTTTGAGATACTTACAGAATAAGCACCTTTTGGACCTGAAACTGCCTTGCATAGTTTCTGTCTTTATATCTTGTTGTTTGTATTTAAACACACTCTACTGCTAATAAACATACACTAGAAATTATAAGGTTTTTATGCCCAGGCTAGAGATCGTAAGGGAAACCAAGTGCTTTTTTTTTTTCCCTAACTTATCCTATTTGAGTAGTAAATTATGGCACACAAGATCAAGAAGTATTAGGATCATCTTCTTCTAGAATTTTGTTTAGTAGTCTTCCCCCTCGTTGTTGTAGATAATCTTAGAAAACAAGTGAAGTTTGGAAAAAGGCAATGGGATTTTGATTAGAAGGCATTTATTCCTAATTCTTGTTTAGATTTTACCTTATATTGCTTTGAGATGCAATTAGAATTACCCTACACAACAAAACTAAATTTATGTTGCATCTTTCTTTTAAAGGAAAAGAAGAGTTTGGAAGCAACATTTTGTTTATTGGGTAGGATATTGAAAAGGAATTTGCAAATCAGCGATTGCCTCTGAATCAGTTTCTTGATTATATTAATTATCTGTTATGCCTTAGTTCTCCATTTACAGAAGGAGGTTAATTATAGCTACCCTCACTTATCCCATAGGACTTTTTAGGAGAATGGATGGAATAATAAATATACCAGTATGTCTAAAGTGAGATATTAAAAATACAAATTATAACACTATAACACTGTTTTAGTATAGGAATTAACTAAAGAAAGGATTTTTTTTTTAAGTGAGAATATTTACTATAAAAGAAAGATCCTCAGAATTGGGGAGGGAAAGGGTGAGAAAGGATAACAAGGAAGGGAGGGGAGAAGATTATTTCAGCAAGAAAAAGATTTTAAGTTCTCCGCTGTATCATTTCATTGGAGAGAATTCCAGTGTCGGGTTTGGGGTTTGAGAATGACAGGGCCCAGTAGATGGAGAGGGGGCCCTAGATCTCTGTGGCCTGTGAAATTCTGAAGGGTAGGGGGTAGAGCTGACACTGCTGGGCTCTAAAGTGGGTATGTCCAAAGCTGAAGTTATTGGTTGACCCCATAAACCAGCTTCGGCTCCGTTGTATCTCCTCAATTGTTCAGTGAGATGGTAATTTAACTCTGAGCCCAGAACTGAAAGTTTTAGCCACTGTCCTCTTTTCTCTTTCCTCATCTTCCATATCCAAAAAATCTTAAGATGCCATCAAAAATTTTTCCCCGTGGGGCGCCTGGGTGGCTCAGTGGGTTGAGAGTCAGACTCTTGGTTTCAGCTCAGGTCATAATCTCCAGGTTGTGAGATCGAACCCCACGTTGGACTCCATGCTCAGCGAGGAGTCCGCTTGGGATTCTTTCCCTCTCCCTCTGCCTCTCCCTTCCATTTGCTCTCTCTCCCTCTCAAATAAAATAAAATAAATAAATACAATCTTAAAGAATTTTTCCCCCTGCCTTATCACTTCCAGTTCTGTCCGCGTCTTCACTCAGTGCTGCCACTGGAGTCCTGCTGCTCTCATTTTGTACCGGTTCTCCAGGTCTCAGACAGCAACAGACCAAGGACTAGTCTTAAATGATTACTTTCAGGAGATCAGCTGTCTCTTCATGAATCTTTGTTGACTCCTCATCTGCAACTGAATGAAGTTTGGACCCTGTCGTCTACTCTACTTGAAATTGCCAAAAGTTTACCCAAACTCACCATTCATACTCGAATCAGACTGACCTCCCACCAATGCCCTTAATACTCTGTGCTTCCTCCTCACTCAGAGGCTATATTGCAGCTGTTCCTCTCGACTTGGAACTTCTACTCTCCAACATCTTTTCTAATTCAGGCAGTCAAGGTACTCCTCAAATTCCAACATCGGTGTGCTGGAAACTCTATCAAGTGTGTGTATCTCTTCTCAACTCTGTGTCCAGTGACATCATTCCAGTAGTTTGGAATCAGCTGTGGTGGGAATATTTGCACAATAGCAATTGGTGAACAGTAAAAATCAGGATTCCCTACCCCACCAGAACCAGTTTTTAAACCAGTATTCCACTGCCACCACCTCTAAATCTTTGATTGTTCACATTGACTTACTTTTTGTATCACTCATTTGTACACTTGTTTATGTACTAAGGTAACTACTTTTATTTATTTATTTATTTTTAAAGATTTTATTTATTTATTTTACAGAGAGAGAGCACAAGTAGGCAGAGTGGCAGGCAGATGACGAGGGAGAAATCCCAAGACCCCAGGATCATGACCTGAGCCGAAGGCAGCCGCTTAACGGAGTGAGCCACCCAGGCGCCCCTATTTTATTTATTTTTTAAAAGATTCTATTTGTTTATTTGATAGAGCAAGAGAGAGCACTAGCTAGGGGTGGAGAGCAGAGGGAGGGAGAGAAGCAGACTCCCCTCTGAGCAAGGAGTCTGATGTGGGGCTCGATCCCAGGACCCTGGGATCATGACCTGAACTAAAGTCAGATGCTTAACCGACTGAGCCACCCAGGTACCCCTCTAAAAACAGTTCTTTATGGAGGCTTTATTTTGTGCCTTAGTGCTATTCCAGGTGGTCTGGGAATTAAAAGGGGGTTAGAGAGAGAGATGATACCTTTCCTCAAAGTTCTGATAAGCTAGTTGAGAAATGGCAGTTAGCACACATGGACAAATCAGAAAATGATGAGGTGGTAATCTCTGTGATATAACTGATATAATTTAAAAATTAGGAGGTATCACTAAAGGCAAAAAAACGTAACCACTTCAAAGGAGTGGGAGTGGAAAATTGAAGGTTGTTTTTGGAGAGGGGCAGTTTAGAGGATATAGTAAAGAAGAGAAAATAAGTGAATGTGCTGAGACAGAAAATGAACATGATCTATTTGGAGACCCAAAATCACTGAGGCTCTGAAATCACTGAATATGGAGTTTTAATCCCATCAACTCTAAACATTGTTTATATAATTCATAGTACTTCAAGGTCATGAGTTATTTTATCTAGAAGAAAATCCTTGCCTTGCTGACAAGGGAAGTCAATTTTTCTTTGAATTTCAGTTTTGCTGGTTAACATATAGTGCAATATTGGTTTCTGGAGTAGAATTCAGTGATTCATCAATTACATAACAACAGCCAGTGCTCATCACAACAAGTGCCCTCCTTAATACCCATCACCCATTCAGCCCATTCCCCCCACCCACCTCCCTCCATCAACCCTCAGTTTGTTCTCTATCGTTAAGAGTTACTTATGGCTTGTTTCCCTCTCCTTTTTTTCCTTTCTCTCTTCCCATATGTTCAGCAGTTTTCTTTCTTATATTCCACGTATGGGTGAGATCATATGGTATTTGTCTTTCTCTGACTGACTTTGCTTAGCATGATACATTCTACCTCCATCCACATTGTTGCAAATAGCAAGATTTCATTCTTTTTGCTGGATGAATAATATTCCATTGTGTGTATATATATATATATATATATATATATATATATATATATATATACACACCACATCTTCTTTATCCATTCATCAGTCAATGGACATTTGGGCTTTCTCCATATTTTGGCTATTGTTGATAATGCTATTAGCATGTACCCCTTCAAATCTGTATTTTTTGTATCTTTGGGTAAATACCTAGTAGTGCAATTGCTGGATCATAGGGTAGTTCTATTTTTAACTTTTTGAGGAACCTCCAAACTGTTCCCCAGAGTGGCTGCATCAGTTTGCATTCCCACCAATGGTGTAAGAGGGTTCCCCTCTTTCTGCATCTTTGACAATACCTGTTGTTTCTTGTGTTGTTAATTTTAGCCATTCTGACAGGTGTGAGGTGATATCTCATTGTAGTTTTGATTTGTATTTCCCTGATGATGAGTGATGCTGAGCATCTTTTCATGTATCTGTTAGCCATTTGGATGTCTTCTTTGGAAAAGTGTCCATTCATGTCTTCTGCCCATTTCTTACCTGGATTATTTGTTTTTTGGGCATTGAATTTGGTAAGTTCTTTATAGATTTTGGATACTAGCCCTTTATCAAATATGTCATTTGCAAATATCTTTTCCCATTGCATAGTCTGCCTTTTAGTTTTGTTGATTGTTTCCTTGTCTGTGCAGAAGTTTTTTATCTTGATGAAGTCCCAGCAGTTCATTTTTGCTTTTGTTTCCCTTGCCTCTGGAGATGTGTCTACTAAGAAGTTGTTGCAACTGAGGTCAAAGAGGTTTCTGCCCGTGTTGTCCTCTAGGGTTTTGATGGTTTCCTGTCTCACCTTTAGGTCTTTCATCCATTTTGAATTTTTTGTGTGTGTATCATATAAGAAAGTGGTCCAGTTTCATTCTTCTGCATGTTGCTATCCAGTTTTCCCAACACCATTTGTTGAAAAGATTGTTTTTCCATCAGATATACTTTCCTACTTTGTGGAAGATTAGTTGATTATATAGTTGTGGATCTATTTCTGGGTTCTCTGTTCTGTTCCATTGATCTATGTGTCTGTTTTTCTGCCAGTACCATACTGTATTGATGATTACAGCTTTGTAATACAGCTTGAAGTCCAGAATTGTGATGCCTCCAGTTTAGTTTTTCTTTTTCAGGATTGCTTTGGCTATTCATGGTCCTTTGTGGTTCCATACACATTTTAGGATTGTTTGTTCTAGCCCTTTGAAAAACGCTGGTGATATTTTGATAGGGTTTGAATTAAATGTGTAGATTGCTTTGGGTAGTATAGACATTTTAACAATACTTGTTCTTCCAGTCCATGAGCATGGAATGCTCTTCCATTTCTTTGTGTCCTCTTCAATTTCTTTCATAAGTGTTCTGTAGTTTTCAGAGTATAGGTCTTTTACTTCTTTAGTTGGACTTACTCCTAAGTACCTTATTGTTTTTGGTATAATTGCAGATGGGATAAATTCCTTGATTTCTTTTTCTGCTGCTTCCTTATTGGTGTATAAAAATGCAACAGATTTCTGCACATTGATTTTATATCCTACAACTGTGCTGAATTCATATGAGTTCTAACAATATTTTTGGTGGAGTCTTTCGGGTTTTCTACGTAGAGTATCATCTCATCTGCAAATACTGAATGTTTGACTTCTTTGCCAATTTGGATGCATTTTATTTCTTTTTGTTGTCTGATTGAAGAGGCTAAGATTTCCAGTATTATGTTAAGTAGTAATGGCGAGAGTGGACATCTTTGTCTTGTTCTTGACCATAGGGAAAGTCTCTCAGTTTTTCCCCATTGAGGATAATAGTAGCTATGAGTCTTTCAAATATGGCCTTTATGATGTTGAGATATGTTCCATCTATCCCTATTTTGTTGAGGGTTTTTATTAGGAAAGGATGCTGTATTTTGTCAAATTCTTTTTCTGCATCTATTGAGAGGATCATATAGTTTTTATCCTTTCTTTTATTAATGTGGTGTATAACATTGATTGATTTGCTAATACTGAACCACCCCTGCAGCCCAGGAATAAATCCCACTTGATTGTGGTGAATGATTCTTTTAATGTACTATCGAATTCGATTTGCTGGTATTTTATTGAGAATTTTGGCATCCATGTTCTTCAGAGATACTGGACTCTAATTCCCTTTCTATTGGGGTCTTTTTCTGGTTTTGGAATCAAGATAATGCTAGCCTTGTAGAATGAATTTGGAAGTTTTCCTTCTGTTTCTATTTTTTGGGACAGTTTGAGAAGAATAGGTTTTAACTCTTTTTTTTTTTAAGATTTTATTTATTTATTTGAGAGAGAGAGAGAGTGCACAAGCAGGGGGAAGGGCAGAGAGAGAGGGAGAATCAGGCTCCCCAGTGAGCAGGGAGCCAGACGTGGGGCCTGAGTCAAAGGCAGACCTTAAACGACTGAGCCACCCAGGGGCCCCAGTTTTAACTCTTCTTTAAATGTCTGGTAGAATTGTCCAGGGAAGCCATCCAGCCTAAGACTTTTATTTGCTGGGAGATTTTTGATTACTGATTCAATTTCTTTGCTGGTTATGGGTCTGTTCAAATTTTCTATTTCTTCCTGTTTCAGTTTTGATAGTTTGTAAGTTTCTAGGAATTTGTCCATTTCTTCCTGGTTGCCCAGTTTGTTGGCATATAATTTTTCATAGTATTCTCTTATAATTGTATTTCTGTGGTGTTGGTTGTGATCTCTCCTCTTTCATTTATGATTTTATCTATCTGGGTCTTTTCTCTTTGGTTTTTGATAAGTCTGGCTAGGGGGTTATCAATTTTATTCTTTTGAAGAACCAGTTCTTAGTTTCATTAATCTGTTCTACTGGTTTTCTTTGTTTTTATAGCATTTATTTCTGCTTTAATCTTTATTATTTCCCTCCTCTCTGGCTTCAGGCTTTATTTGCTGTTCCTTTTCTAACTCCTTTAAGTGTAAGGTTAGGTTTTGCATTTGATACTTTTCATGCTTCTTGAGGTAGGCCTTTACTGCAAAATACTTCTCTCTTAGGACTGCCTTTGCTGCATCCCAAAGGTTTTGGGCTGTCATGCTTTCATTTTCTTTTGCTTCCATGTACTTTTTTAAAATTATTCTTTAATTTCCTGGTTAACCTATTCATTCTTTAGTACAATGTTCTTTAACTTCCACTTGAGGTCTTTCCAAATTTTTTCTTGTGCTTTACTTCGTTTCATAGCACTGTGGTCTGAAAACATGCACGGTATGATTTTGATCTTTTTGTACTTGTTGAGGGCTGATTTGTGACCCAGTATGTGGTCTGTTCTGACGAATGTTCCATGTGCACTTGAGAAGAATTTGTATTTTGCTGTTTTAGGATGAAATGCTCTGAATATATCTGTTAAGTCCATCCGGTCCAGTGTGTCATTCAAACCTATTGTTTCCTTGTTGATTTTCTGCTTAGATGATCTGTCCGTTGCTATAAGTGGGGTGTTAAAGTCTTCTACTATTATTGTACTATTATCAGTGAGTTTCTTTGTGCTTATTATTAATTGATATATATATTTGGGTGCTCCCAAGTTGGGGGCATAAATATTTATAATTGTTAGATATTCTTGGTGGATAGACCCCTTAATTATCATATAATGCCCTTCTTCCTCTTTTGTTACAGTCTTTGTCTTAAAATCTAGTGTGTCTGATATACGTATGGCTACTCTGGCTTTCTTTTGACCGCCATTAGCATGCTAGGTGGTTCTCCATCACCTCAATTTCAATCTGCAGGTGTCTTTAGGTCTAGTCTCTTATAGGCAGCATAATCAATGGGTCTTTTTTTTTTTAATCCTTTCTGATACCCTATGTCTTTGATTGGCCCATTTAGTCCATTTACATTCAGAGTGATTATCGAAAGGTATGAATTTAGTGTCATTGTGTTACCTGTAGAGTTGGTGTCTCTGGTGACGTTCTCTGTTTCTTTCTAGTCTTTATTGCTTTTGGTCTTTTTTCTCTCCACTCAAAGAGTCCCCCTTAAAATCTCTTGCAGGGCTGGTTTAGTTGTCACAAACTCCTTTAGTTTTTGTTTGTGTGGAAAACTCTTTATCTCTCCTTCTATTCTGAATGACAGCCTTGCTGGATAAAGATTTCTTGGCTGCATATTTTTCCCATTCAGTACATTGAGTATTTCCTTCCCCTCCTTTCTGGCCTGCTAACTCTCTGTGGGCAGATCCACTGTGCATCAGATCTGTCTTCCCTTGTAGGTTAAGGACATTTTTTCCCTTGCTGCTTTCAGGATTCTTTCCTTGTCTGTGTATTTTGTGAATTTTAGGATGATATGCCTTTGTGATGGTCAGCTTTTGTTGAATTTAATGGGAGTTCTTGTGCTTCCTGGATTTTAAGGCCTGTGTCCTTCCCCAGATTAGGGAAGTTTTCTGCAAAAATTTGTTCAAATAAACCTTCTGCCCCTTTATCTCTCTCTTCATCTTCTCAGACTCCTGTGATACAAATGTTATTACGTTTTAATAAATAGTTGAGTTCCCTAAGTCTACCTTCGTGGTCCTTTAAGGAAAGGACCTTTCTTAAGGAAAATCAAATTAAATGCAATATTCACATTTTTATTTTGTATGCTCATAGGCACCCAGCTACTCACAGCATCCATTTTCCTCTCTTTGCTCCTTGATCTTTTGATGGTGTCTGACAAATGAAAGCACTGGAGCCTTTGACTGGGAGACTGTTAAAGAGGCTTGAGAACTATTATTTTTGAATCTTGTGGGGGGGGGTGCTGGGGCACACTCAGTTTATTACCTTGAAGTCCATGATCTCACGCTAGGGAGATTGTCATTGTCTCCACAGTGTCTTTAGTCATTTCCCGCGTGATTCAGCAAATGCCTGACTGCTCTTTTGCTCTTCTCTTATTTGTCTTTTTTTGCTCCTAGATAGGATTCCCAGGTTCACAATAGGATTTGGTTAAATGTAGTAAGTGCTGTTCTATCTGGTCTATGCAGTCCTTTCTCTGCTTTTGGCACATAGTTGGGTAAACAAATGTCCTAATCTAATTTATATTGACAGGCTTTTGTAAAAGTGTTCTTCTCTGGAGCCACCATAGGAACATAGAATTTGCTTTCTTGTCTAGATACTACCCAAATGACTTGCTTATGCAAAGGCATCCTGCCTCTTTCCTTCTTGACCTTCCTGCCTGCAATCTTTTCAGATCAGTGGGTTGCCTTTCTTATTAGCTCTGTGAGAAACGGGGAGGTGAGTACAGTAATAATCTTCTGTCCTCTTCATTCATGAGCATTTCTCTTTCTTTTCTGTGCATTTTAATTCCTCTAGTAACCCAGCCATAACCATAGTCAGTACTCTTTCCTAGATGTCTGTGTTCCTCTCTTTCATCTTTTCCTTAGGCGATAACTGCTTATCAAATTCTTGCTGGATTTTCTTTCAAGCTCTCAATACTGAATCTGGCTCTATAATAAATCTGAGTAGGTATCTTCTTAAAGAAATTCCATCATAAGTGATAAGTTCATTCAACTCAACACTCTTTTAAGATTCTTCAGGGGTCTTAAGAATAGGTTTCACCTATATGCTAGCTGTAACAGGTTCTTTTTGTTCCGAATGGGGCTCACCAGTTCTAAGCTCATTGTAGCTAGATGTTGGGATGCATTTCCTTAAATATGAAACCTGAATCACTCCTCCGAAGCTCATGGCAAAATAGGCTGTTGCTGGCTTACTCACCCCCCAGCAACTCTTCCCCAGATAACCATTTGCAAAATCTCTGAGAAATTGATTATAGGAGAGTTCCAATTTTGGAAAGACCCATGATCTCCATTTCTGTGTGTCACAGGGACAAATACTAGGGCACATACAGGGATTGGCAGAAAGAGGTGTGTGGACAACAAATTTTGTTGTCCTCAGCAACTCAATTTAAAAAACTTCTGAAAACTCTTTAGAGACCATGCTTGGTAATTATACTAGAATTCTTCTTCCTTGGATATAGCCTAGCAGTGAGTTGGTCTTGCCAAAGTTTATGCTGAGCTTCACCCTTTATTGACTTCTTTTCTTATATTTAAGTGTGTGCTGTCAAAGTGTGTGCTATCTCTACATTCATTATTTCTAAACCAACATGAGAAAATAAGCAGGAACAGAGGGACCTCTTGACTATAAAAATATGTTTGTGTGGGTAGGGTGTAGTTAGAGTTGATGGCGCTAAAAGGGGTGCTGGTGTTTTAAGATGTACCTGAGATTTGTTTTAATCAGGTAGAGTAAGACACATAGACAAAGAAATGGCTTTCATGATGAAAGAAGTTTTTATACTCACCAGTTTCTAGAAACATGAAGCATGGCATGCCATGCTGGGTCACACAGGGCAACACCAGGGCTGGTCAAAGGCAGAGGGAGCAGAAGGCAATGTGGGCAAAATTCATTCCTCCAAGAGCCCTGCTTCCTTTTATTGGAGGAATGTTAGAAACTAAAATCTGAGAGCTATTCTTTTTCTTTCTGAAATTGTCTTGCATTGACTTACATGTCTTATATTGACTAAGATTTCTAGAAGACTGATAGGAAATAAGTGAGGTAGGGGAAGCAAGTTTAGGATTGGCTAGTTTGAATAATTTTGGTGGGTTCAGGGAAATAAGGGCTTTCTCTAGTTGTCTGGTACCTCTCCCTGGGGTAGTGGATAATGGCCCTGAATACAAGAACTAGTTAAAGAGGTTAGTTGTGGGGTCTGAGCTTTGGATTTGTTGGTTTGCATATGAAAAGCATGCTCCCAGGCATGGGAGCTGTCTCTAGAAAATTGGCTAACCTTGGAAAGGACAGTCTCTTCTATTGTCATGCAAGATGTCAAAACATCAGAGAAAAAGACATGTTCAATACAGTTGGTAATGTTTAAAAAACAACACCAACAAAACACAACCTGATTTGTAGCACTTGCCAAATTCCATAGGTGCCTGTGCAAGGCTATTACTTAATGTAATCTGTTTTTAAGGACAGCTTCTCTGACAGACATGGCTATGCAGGAGTGCTTTGAGAAGGGAGCAATTAGAGCTAAAATGATACATAGGGGGTCATGATGGCACCTGGGGCTCACCTTGGTGCTGGGAAAGGATTTCAATCATGATCCATTTAGTATTTTCCTCCCTGTGCTCACTTTTATCCCCTGTGCAAATGATTAGTGCATTTACAGTAATGTTGCCTAAAATGGATTAGAGAATTGAGCATGGAATTAGAAATTTTCTTAAGAATTTGAGGAAATAAAGAAGAGTTTGTGGAGAATTTTATTTCACCAGCTTTAAGTAAGAAAATAAAACAAAAGAAGATGCCTGGGTGGCTTAGCTGGTTAAATGTCTGCCTTCAGCTCAGGTCATGATCTCAGGGTCCTGGGATCTAGCTCTGTGTCTGGCTCCCAGCTCAGTGGGGAGCCCCCCTCTCCCTCTCCCTCTACCATTCCCTCCTGCTCGGTCTCTCTCTCTCTCTCAAAATAAATAAATAAAATCTTAAAAAAAAAAGAAAACAAAACAAAAATTCTCTTCTGAACTATCTTTAAGCCATGAAATTTAGAATTAAAAAAAAAAATAAAGACTTACCTTTAATAATTCATGTTTTAAAATATATGTGTGAGGGGAAACTTTAATATTTTCACAAATTCATGTTTCAGAAACTAATGTTTCTTTAAAAAAATTAATGTAGAAGAAAAATAGGAAGGTTAATTTTCTCATAAAGTAATCTTTCCCTAATGTTGGGAGGTAATTCTCCATGGCTTTCTTACATTTCTATGCATCTTTTGAGCAGAGCTACTAACTGCCTTTCTTCTCTTTTTTCCAGAATAGTTGTGCAGAAAATACACTTGGAAGATAGAGATAGTGTCCCTACTGGAACGACATTTGGCCAAGCTTACTGTCCATTAAAAAAAATTCGAGTTCCCTGAGCTTAGGGTTCCTCTTCTGTAGTGTAGCCCACTGTTTATAGGCATCTGTCTGGCCCTCTTTGTGTCATCTTGTGGGAATTAAGGCTCAGGGAATTGGTGCAAATGCTGACTCTGCTTATTACTATTCCTGTGAGAAACTATCCTTCACCTCTGATCCAGGAGTCTCAAGTCTGCTACCAGTCTTCATGAAACTGGCAGATTGACCTGTTAGCTTGCAAGCAGGGTATGAGTTCTGACCCTCCACAGTTTTGGACACCTAGAGAAACTTGTGCACATTTGTACCAGGGTGCATTATAAGAATATTCAGAATAGAATTGCTTGTGATATCCAAAAACTGGAACTAAACCAAATGTGTACCAATATTGGAATAGATAAATACATTTTATACATTTATATGATGAAATCGTACACAGTGTATACATAAGTGAACAAACTGCAACTCTATGTAGCAATGTGGATTAATTATGTAAGCATAATGTTGAAAAAAAAGAAGCCAGAGTCACAAGATAATACATACATCCTGATCAAAACAGGCACAAGTAAACTGTATTTTTAGATATAAATACATTGGTGGTAATGGTATAAAGAAAATGAAGAGATATTATAGTAAAAGTCATGATAGTTATCTCAGATGGGGAGAGAGGAGTATATTAAAGAAGAAACTCATGGGGGATATCTATAGGGCTGTCAGCACTTACTCTCTGTCTGACCCAAGTGGTAGATACATGGGTGTTTGCTTTATATTTATTCACCATACTGTGTATTTGCGTTTAATGTACTTTTTGTGAGTATGGTATTTCATAACCAGAGTGGTTAGAATTACTTTAGAAACAATTCCTTCATCTATTATTCTTTGGATGATATAACCCAATGATTCTGTTCACTGTAAAGAATGTAAATAGAGAAAAAAGTGAACTTTATAATAAAGATTAATTAAGCCTTTCTAGTCAATAACCACCAAGTTTTTAATGCTTTGTTGAGTAAGTTTCCTTGAAAATGTTACTTTTACAAATATGCCAGACTATTAAAATGGGAATCAAAGTTTGTTTTGAGATTGATTCTTATATGCTTCACTTTTGAGAGTCAGTACTATCAACACATACATAAGGAATACATCTCTTTGAAGTGCTGTACAGAAGGTGATAGGGTGTTATTACTTATTTTCAAGAATATACCATTAACAAAATAAGTACTTGGAATTATTGATGCTATGTGTTATGCTTTTGAAAGAACATAAAGTATATGGTCATTTGATAAAATACATACATTTTCTGGTTAAGAAAAATTTTGTTTTTCTACTCCTTTATGTTCATTTCAGTGTATTAAATATTAATCTTTCTTTGATCTGCCAACATATGCATGTCTAGGCATCCTCTTTGCTGATCAAAGTATTCCTATTTATTAAAAGAAAATACAGGAAATGTGCTGTTCCCAATCTTAACTATTTTTAAAGATTTTATTTATTTATTTATTTATTTTAGAGAAAGCAAGAGGGAGAGAGCAAGAGAGAGAGAGAGAGAGAGAGAGAGAGCCAGGGGAGGGGCAGAGAGAGAATCTCAAGCAGATTCCCTGCTGAGCGGGGAGCCCAACGTAGGGCCTGATCCCAGGACCCTGACATCACGACCTGAACCAAATCAAGAGTCAAATGCTCAACTGACTGAGCTACCCAGGCACCCCTTAGATATTTTTAAAGGAATAAAAAAAGTTTTAAGGTTTTCCTGATTTGTCAATAAAGTTTAAAAAAGAATAATAGAAATAATAATTATGAGAATGATTTAGCTATATAGTATGTTGAGTGGCTGAAACATTAACACTTTCTTCATATTTTACACAGTTTGAAATTCTTTCATCTTATAGCTGCCGACAATTATATTACAGTTTCAGAGATGAGTTGTAAAAGGTACTCTAGTGATGAGGAAATGAATGCCAAGCAAAAGAAGGGACTAAGACAAGGCCACAGAATGAACAGTAAGATTCAACATGAGGAAGTCAAGATTCAAGCCCAAGTTTGAAGCTCTTTTCTCAATTGAATCACAAGCTCCCACCCCCAAACCAAAGCCAGCAATACTTCAGGAAATTCTTCCATGACACCTGCTCCCTTCTTCCTCAAGCCCCAGCTTGTCTCCTTATACTTTTCCACTCAAGTTGAATTCACAACTTGATAGAATGCGTATGAGGGAGAGAGAAGAATGAAAGATTTCTGCAGCCCTGTGGGTTGATTTTTTATTAGCATAAATATAAGCAACGAAGATAACAGAGGACTGAGCAGCAGATGGCTGATAAGATCCCCTCTTGTTCAGTATATTCAGAAATGGAATTAATTTTTAATACCACATATTAGCAATCTTCTAATACATAGGTAGTCTCCTTGAAGTCCCTTCCAGTAAGCACAGATGCTGCTGATGGAATAAATGGAAGTCAGCCTGATCTAATAGAAAGTGTTTTTCCATCTTTTCCTGGGATAGCCATTTTAGTCTGAATTTTACTGGCAATATACTTATGAGACACTCAATAACTGTTAGCTCTACTAGGGTATGGCTGAGTGAATGGATCATGGCATAGTAGGGAAAGCACTGGACTGGAAGTCAGAGAAATTGAAATCAGGTTTTTTTTTACTTTTTTGGAGCAGATGGTGGAGTAAAAACAAATCGTTGTCTGTTTTGGTTTCAGTTTATTCATTTGTGTAAACAAGCAAATAAATGAATCGGATGATTTCTAAGATACGTTAGCTAGCTCTGTTTCTCAGACACGGTGAATGGTTAAATACCACTCATTATCTTCAACTATTCCAAGTAAAAAAAGAATAACTGTATTTTTAATTTAATGACTTAAAGTATATTCTTCAATTTCCAAAGGCCAGTTACCCGACATTTTTATTCCATAGAATAAAATAGGTACAATGTAGAGAACCCTTAGTATGTTTTAGGTACTATATTAATGACTTAACAAATTCTATTTTATTTAATCCTTTATGAATTTGTTATTATTATCATGATTTTTTTAGATGATGGGACTCAGGGTTTGGGAATTCGAGTAACTTGGCTGAGTCCCAGAAGCTGCTCCTGATTGGTAAGACATGACATCAGCTCATTTCTATATTGCTTCAGAGTCTGTGCTCATAATCACTGTACCTTAATGGAACACAGTAATACAGGATCATCAAGGGGAATCACTGGGTTAAGATGGGAGGGTGTAAATTGTTTTATTTCAGAGGTAATATATAGTTATATTCTTGATAGGCAAAATTAAAACAGCACATGGCAAATGTGAAATTTCCTCCTTACCTACCTTTTCATTCCCACTCTTCTCCCCAACAGCATAATTGCTCTCTATAGTGTAGTGTGTGGAGACATGCTATTTTACTGACTGAAAAGAAACACAAGAGGGGGGAGGGGCTCTGAGGTAACATAATGTGCTAAGTTACCCAGATGTGTTCATTTTGTCAAAACATATCAGGCCTTTATGACTTGTATACTTTTCTGTAGGCATGTGATATTTCAGTTAAAAGCATGTCTGAGCTTCTTTCACAGTGTATAAGAACAGGGGTGGCACCCCCCCCAATTGGCCAGGTCCTCTTCAGGGACCCAGAGGTGATCCTTCTGGATCAGCCTTTTGGGGAAGAATTCCTCCATGCCCTCATCCACGCAGGCACTGAGCCCATTCTGTATGCATGTAATATTTCAGTTAAAGCATGTCAAGGAAAATACCATGATACTGAACTGCTAGTTGTCCAAAACCTCCCTTTTGGGAAATTATGGAAAAAAACTTATGAAAATTGAGTTGCAAAAACAACTTTCTCTCTTTGTTCCTTGAGGATTAATGATTCTATATTGTAATTTCTGGAATCCACTTTGGTTATACCATTTGTTGGGAGCCTCCTACATAATTGGCATGCTCTACTTAATGTATTTCTCCATTCGAGGCTGCTCACACTCTTAGAAGAATGACTAATCAAATTGTGCTTAATTTTTAATCCCAATTGAGCTCAAACCTCAAATTTTCACAATTGGTCTTCAAAGGGGGAATACCTTTTCCCTATTTATCTGGTTTCCATGAGAAAGATATCTCCTAAAGAAGTCTTATCAATCTCCATGAAATTCTGAGTTGGCAACTTTTGGTATGTGGAGCCTAGCACCTTCCACGTCCCTGTCTCTCAGGAGGCCGGCATGCCTGTGGAGAGCGCCTGTCCACAGTTGCCTTTGGCCATGGAAATACTTAAAGTTTTTGCTTACCAACATCCATTCTTCTTCTCTGGGCAAAATTTCCTGGTAGGGCCATTTTATTAGTTCTGACCCCTGGGTTGAGATTGAAAGTGGTGTGATTCACTTTTGGAGCAGAACACGTGACTGCCAGAAAGAGAAACTTTCAGGGCCCTGTCTTATTTTTCTGCAGTGGCAACCAGCAAATTTTGAGATAGTGGTTGTTCTTCAGTCTGGGTCCCAGAGACAGAACCAGAATATAGAACAGAGTCTCAGCTGCCCTACGATGGACATAGTAAATGAGAAAGAAATGTGCTTTTGTGGCTTCAAGCCAATGAGATTTGGGAATCATTTGATACTGCAGCATAACCTAGGCTCTTCTAAACTATAGCCAGGACTTAAACTTAGTAACTGAGGCTCTGCTGCAGGCATGAGGAAAGTCATTCAGTACTGCCTGTATCTGGAAGGGTAAACCTAATTCTCAGGTTTAGCCTTCAGAAATTCCCTTCATTTAAAGGCTATATTCTCTTCTCCCCAACAGCATAATTGCTGTTGGGGAGAAGAGAAGCCTCTCATTTATCTTGTTCTTTTGCCTAAGCAATTGGTTTAGAACTTGTATAGGGAAGAGAAACATTATTTGCTGGACCTCCTTCTTCATAATTCCATCAGCGTAGTGAAGGGGGCCAAGTGACCTAGAAAGAAACTGAAGAGGAAAGTAAGGATGAGGTCATACGTAGCCCAAAGGGGAATGTTAAAGATTTTGTCTTTAAAGTTTTTTAAGGTTTTATTTATTTATTTGACAGAGAGAGACACAGCGAGAGAGGGAACACAAGCGGGGGAGTGGGAGAGGGAGAAGCAGGCTTCCCGCGGAGCAGGGAGCCCAATGCGGGGCTCCATCCCAGGACCCTGGGATCATGACCTGAGCCGAAGGCAGACGCTTAACAGCTGAGCCACCCAGGCACCCCAAAGATTTTGTCTTTAATGTAAAGTCCAGTAGGAAGTCACGGAAGGTTTTAAGCAGACATGTGACAAGATAGGATTTGCAGTTTCCAAGGAACAGCCTGATTGGCATGTAGAGAATGCATCAGAGGGATATGGAAAAACATACAGGAAGACCAGGTAAGAGGACATTGCAGAAAGTCCTAACTAAAAATAATGGTTGCTCACATGAAAGAAATTATGTGATGGTTAAAATCATGAAATACACCTTTCCTTTCCTCTTATGGTCTGACTGATCTGGGAATATATTTTAGAATATTTAGAGAAATGGAAGTATGGCATAGCCTTCAGGCAAATCTCCAGGAATAGCATAGTAGTAGTATTCTTTCTGTTCTCTCTGTATCTCCTCCCTCTCTCTTTCTCTCTCAGTTCCCCTCACATACAGACGTACATACATAAACACACACACTCACACGCTTTTGTATAAGAAATAAAAGAGAGTTTGGATTGTATTTCCTGGTAATAATTTTAAGTGCACAAATTCTGTATATACTTCAAAGTCAACTGATATCTCCTGTGTCATTTAAGCATTAATGAGGACCACATCACCTCTATTCTTCTGAGAGTGTCTGGGCTCACCCTATGTCACCTCTGGCCCAAATCCCTCTTGGTAACAAGTTATGTCTGTCCAGAGTCCTGCTGTGTTACAAGGTACCCTAACCACAACCTTCCCTGTATTACAAGGAACTCCTATACCACAAGGATTCCCCTGTCACAAGAAGCCGATGACCACAGAAGAAACAACAAACACAGTTAGAAGAAAAGGGGACCCCTAACCACAGAGGAAGCCAGTTTTTATAAAGGGATCCCTGACTGCTTATTCAAGCTGGGAATTAGGTCTGTAAATGCCAACTGAAAGGAACCAAATGGCTTGTGGAGATGAGGTACTGCTGGGTGCCCCTCTCATTTCTGCTCGCTGCATAAAGATTAGCAGTAAGGGGAGAATCTTCTCTTCCAACAGCACATATTTCTGATTCAAAGGCCATATGATCTTCCATGGATATGTGCCTGATGAGATTTTATGCAAAAGGCCAAGATTTTCCTAGCAAGGCAATTTGGGTTTACTTCAACACTCAGATGGGCAATTGATGCACTGAAGTTCTACATCATAGAACATAGGCACAGTGATTTTTGACTGGAAAGATTTCAAAGGGTAGTTTACTGATCTTCCATTGTGGCAATTAAAAACAATTCTCAGTAAGATATTTCTAAAACATTTACTTTGAGCCATGTAAATTCCTGGGGATTTCTAATATTAACTATTTCCTAATCTAAAATTAGAAAAAGTTATAAATAATCTTATCTGATACTACAGTCTGAGTTTATAAAGGGTGAATTTGGTTTGGGGGTAGGTTTTTAAATAACAATAAAATAGGGGAAACCATTATATATTGAAGCTGCTCCTACTATGAAAGAGAGAGAAGAGAGGGACAAAAAAGACACCCAGTGCATCTATATAATGATTTTCTTCTCTAAGACAAGCATATTTCTTCTCTAAGACAAGCATATGGCTCACTCCGAAGTGTTACCAAATTATTAAATTTCACATTAAAATGAAGGGAGTGTGAACTCTTCCCTGCTTTGCCTCTTCACAATTATCTGTTGACCAACAGATGGTGCTCTGATCTTGATTCTTGTGGAGATTTAATGATGAGCAGATTACAGACTGTAGATCTTTATTGAGTTAAAGGGAGTTTGCCATGACTCATTCATTCATTCATTCATTCATTCTGCCAGTAATTATTAAGCACCCACCATGTGCTAGGACTGTATTAGGTTTCTTTTCACAGTGTAAAGATCACTGGAAAGGAAATAAAAGCTTCACTGTATTTCTTCTCGAGGTGATATTTCAGTTTATATTGCTGTGTAACAAATTCCTTCAAAGCTTAATGACTTACAATAACAACGATTTATTACTTCTCACCATTTGGTCTGTTGGCTGGGTGGTCCCTCTGCTGATTTCTTCTGGGCTTGCTCACTCGGAGCTGCGTTCAGCCTGGGCCAGAAGGTCTGAGATGGTCTAAGTCACCTGTCTGGTCGTTGGTGCTGGCTGTCCTCCAGGGCACCTGTGTTGCCTCCTCATAGACCAGACCTGCTTTCTTATTACATGGCAGCCCCAGAACAGGGCTCCAGGTGGGTGAAGACAGAGCCAAAGCCTATTAAGACCTACGTAGTCTTGTAAGTTGCATTATGTCAGTGTTGCCACCTTCTATTGGTCAAAGCGAGTTCAAGACCAGCCTAGATTCAAGAGGTAAAGGAATAGACTAACTCTTGATAGAAGAATTAATAAGTCACATTGCAAAGGGGCATGCTTCCTGGGATGGGAGGATTTTGTGGTCATATTTTTTGATCTACAAAAAAACAAGTTGAGAAATGAATAATAGTAGAATAGAAATGCTTAGATCCTGTAGTCTCCTGGTAGAAACAAGACTGGAGAGGCCTGGACTTGCAGTTTTTAAAAAGGAAAGTGGTTTGGTTTTAAGACAAACTGTCTATTGGATTAATGAGGCCATTTCTTCTGTGGAGAGTAAAAGGTTATATGGATGTGGATCATATATCACACATGCTGTGTGGATTTCCTTATTATTCATCTTTTCCATTATTCCTAGGTAGTTTTCTTCAGCAGTTGACTAACCTTGGGAGAGTGTGTTAACTCCTAATTGGTACCTCTCCAGAGGGTAGGACGGAGATAATGAAACGAGATAGAACGAAGTAGTTGAGTTGCCCTTGCAAGGCAGTGTGATGTAGTTTGGTATTTGATGACATTGTATGTGATCAGATAATTAACCTTTCAACAACAGTGTTCAGTAAGCACACAAATATATTTTAGAAGTTAGAGCTTCTTTGGGGGTTATCATTTATTAAATCTCTACTGTGTGTCAAGATCTTTACATATGTTATCTTTAAATGTTTTAACAATCATGAAAAGTGTCAGTTTCTGTTTTACAAATGAGAAAACTGAGGCCTAGGGAAGATGGGTGAATTTCACATAGCCAAATATTAAGTACAGGACAGAATTTAGACTTCCAGGTACCTACTCCATATCCATTCTCCTCCTCTCTTTGTGCAATGGAACGTCAGTTTCGCTGGATGTTGCAATATGCCCAGCCAAAACTACATTTCACAAGCTTCTTTGCATAGCCAATGGAAACTGGCTGATGAAGGGTAGCTGGAAGTTGTTTTGTAGGGCTTTTGAGAAAGCGTCTTAAAAAGGAAGCTGATTTGGTTGATATGCACATTTCTGCCATTATTCCTTCCTGCTGCTTGGAACAGGACACGATGCTTAGAGGCCCAGCATCCATAATATAAACATAAGCACGAGCATCCAGACTATTAGGATAGTAGAGCAGAGACCTGGAAGAAGCATGGGCCCCTGAAGAAATTATGGACCTGCTTTATCAGCTCTTAAATGAGACGAAAATAAAACTCCCATCTTGCTTAAGCCAGGGTTATTTCCTACACAGGCAGCTATACTCGGTCCTAACAGTTAAAGACACCAAAACACACAGCCCCCATTGCTTTCTCTCAATTCTTTATTTTTTTAATTTTTATTTTATTTTATTTATTTATTTGAGAGAGAGAATGAGAGATAGAGAACACAAGAGGGAAGAGGGTCAGAGGGAGAAGCAGACTCCCTGCTGAGCAGGGAGCCCGATGTGGGACTCGATTCCGGGACTCCAGGATCATGACCTGAGCCGAAGGCAGTCGCTTAACCAACTGAGCCACCCAGGCGCCCTCTCAATTCTTTATTTAAAAACAAAATTTAGAAAATTAGTGTCACGAAAGTAATAAAATAATAATGCAGATGCGAGAATGTCCGCAATCACAAGCCTCTACTTCTGCAGAAAATTAGGAAGAACCTTATTTATGTTGAGCTCAGCCCTTGCAAACTGTATCTTTAAGGCTTGCTTCCTTATTCTCCAGTTTTAGTGACTGTGGCTTCCGAAGGAACCTGATCCTGCTTCTGTGTCTGAGAATGAGGGTCCCTTGACTTTGCTTGGAGTCTGTGGCACTATGACTTCTATAGTGATCTGACCTTTGTATCCCACATCCTAAAGCAATGCATCTTTTAAATTTCAGCTGCATGAGAATCACAGGGCATATTGGTAAATTAAAAAAAAAAAATCAGATTTTCAGATCTACCATAGAGATTTTGAGTCAGTTGTTCTGTGGCAGGGCCCAGGAATTTGCATTTTTAGCAAATACTCCACACAGTTCTTAGGTATGTGATTCACAAGTTCCCTTTTGAGAAACCCTGCTGAACCTTCATCCTAACCAGTGCCTCACACTATTATCTGATCTAAACTTGCAATTTTTGGTGTGGAGGTGGGTGGGAGTGTATTTTGGTGTCTTTAATAGTTAGAGATGGAGTGAAGATGTATATATAAGAAAAAAAAAACCTCGCTTAAGATAGGGTTTATATTTTCCACTCACATAAGTCCTGCTATGGTATGAATATCAAAGGTGATTCCTAAAATTTAGTAATCCAGGTCAGGGCAATATGACTTATTTTTTTTTACTTATAGGAATTTTCTTTTAAGTATTAAATCTGTACTAATTGCCATGGCTGGCACAAATTGTACCAGATGGATAGGTAAGTCTCCTACTTTTGCAGAGTTCCAAGTTGCCTTTCCTGTTTTTAATTATTAAAGATTAATTTTATTTTGCAGAACATTCACAGAGAATTGCCAATACCTTTCCTCAAAGGACATAATTTAAACTTTAAAAGATCAAAATTTTAATAAAAGTTTGAAATTGTTGCCAGTGTTTTTACAGAAGCCACCAAATGATTTCAACTAATGGTGCATATTAAAGGCAGCCTTTGTGAGAAGGTAAAACCTAGGCCACCCCTGGAAAGAAAATATGTGTCTCTCTCCATAGTGGCCACATAGGCCCTCTTCTGCTTTCAGGGATGGGTTCCAGAAAAGTGCAATGGCACGGAATGTGAAAAATGAAAACAACCTCTATGCTTTAAGGCAGAGCTAGACATTTTACAGAACCTGCAATTTTACCTGACTACTCAATCATATATGACTAGTATCTCATACATGCTCTTATGCTCCGTAATTTATTCTTTTCCTTCAGCCAGGTTTAAGTTAAAGTCATTTCTGTTGGGGCACCTGGGTGGCTCAGTCGGTTAAGCGTCTGACTTCAGCTCAGGTCATGATCTGCGAGTCCCTGGACGGAGTCCCATGGCAGGCTCCCTGCTCAGTGGGGAGTCTGCTTCTCCCTCTGCCCCCCCACCCCCCCACTCATGTGCACTCTCTCTCTCTCTCAAATAAATAAATAAAATCTCTAAAAAAATGCATTTCTTTTGTAATCCTAGCACTGCTCCTGCTGCTATTACTACCTTTACTACATCTCCAACTTTGCCTGCCACTACTGAAATATTCCCTCACCATCAGGTCAGTATTGCAGGCATGCTATGAATGTCATCTCTTTCTTTAATAACATGTCTCTCTGCTCCTATGGAAATCGGTGGAAATCTAGGCCTGATGCTGGAACTGTCTTGAAATTTCTGTTTTCCGTCATTCTGTGGATTTTCTTTATTTTTCTCTCAGATTGGATCTTGTCCTCCTAGCTCTCCGTTGCTTCTTTCCTCAGTTCGTTCCTTGTTTTGGTGGAACACAACTTCTAGCAGCATCCTGAAAGAAGGTTGGATGACAGGTAAACTTTTGGAGGCCTTGCGTGTGTGACACCATCTTTACTATCATGCCATCTCTCTCAGTTGCCTGGTTGGCTGGGTGCAGAATTCGAGGCTGAGTGCTTCTTTGTAACTCACTGCTCCCCTCTCTTCCAGCTTCCATTTTAGTATCGAGAAGTCCAAGGCCACTCTAATTTTTGATCACCGTGGGAACTATGATTTTTTTTGCTCTTAAGACATTTCAAATCTTTTTGTTGTCCCCGGTGATCTGAAACATCTTGGCATGAGTCTATTTTCTCTCTTATGTCAGTCCTTTGATAACATTTTTCAATCCGTTGATTCATTTTTCACAGTTCTGTGAATTTGTCCTGAATTGTTTATTTGGTTATTATTTCCCCCCCTCTTTTGATACATATATACCTTTTGATATTAGATTCTATGGCTTGACTTCTATTTTTTTTTTTTTAATGTTTCCTGCCCTGTCCTATTTGCTATGCTTTCTGCCAGGTTTTCTCAATTGTTTGTTTCATATTTTTTCAATTGTGTCTTCCAACTCTTACGATGCGTATTTAATAACTGCTGTTACACTTTTGCTTTCCAAGAGCTATTTTTTTTTTTTTTTTGGTTTTGTTTTCTGAACGGCTTCGTTTCTCCCTTTCCCCCAGTAGTGTGGCACAGGCATTCAGGTATCCGATATAGACTTGTATTCCTCCCTTGAAATAAAGTTGCTGATAGGAAGTGACTGCTCAGGCAGGGACTGCATTTCTGATCTCCCCTTGCATCATGCTATTGGAAAGTGAACAACAATAGCGTATATTCTTCTGAGACAAAGAGTTAGGAACGAAGTATGTTTCCTTTGCCATTTCTTTCGTTGTTTGTCACATAAGTAGATAGAACTCTAAGGACAAAAGGAATGGAGAAGTCACAAATGAGGAGGGAGCCAGGAGCCTGGAGTAATTATGTGGAACAGAGCCCTTCCCCTATATCATTACTAATTGGACTCTATATACGTGAGAAATAAATATCTATGATGTTAAGCTATTGAGATGCCAAGGTGTTGTCTCTATTATAGCAGTTAGTATTACCTTAATTAAGGTTTCATTCTTTTTTTGATCGGTTGATGTAATAACATTTTTTCCTCTGAGAAAATTAATGCTATTTTTAATTTTATTACTCTTTCTCCAGTGTAGTCTTGTTTTTCCTCAGGTTGCTTTTATGGGTGTTTGGTTTGACCACTCTTTGTCATTTGGATGCTTGCCTCAAATATCTTTATTGGCCATTCATATTTAAGAAGAGGGCAACAAAAAAATCCTCCTTGGAAACTGTGTGCATGTGCGGGGGTGCATGGACTGTAGACTTCAGAGTAGAGTAAATTGACTAGAATGTTTCTTTGGGAAATCCTTTAGGAGAGTATTTTCAAGACTTTCTCTTGGATTTGCAAGATTGCCCAGAAAAGGTGCTTTTGACCTCCTGCCTGGATGTATAGTCTTCACACGTGGCATTCTGAGAGATAGATTCAGGGGGAGATTGTGGGACCGGAGAATGCTGACATCTCAACATTCAGTTTGGGAACTTGCATTTAAGTCCCCTGTTTTTATTATGGTACCTCTTCCTGCAACTCTACCTGGTGGCCCTTTAGTAGAGACAACCTCAGTTTCACTCTCTGCAGAGTAAATTCGAGTTTGCCAGGGAGAGCAAGGAATGGCTGTCCAGCTTCACAAGTTTGGTGAGGATCCAAGAGGTCTCTATGTTTTTCAGAAATGACTTTCAAATGATCCTGCAGTTTTTATCATCACTTTTACCCCTGGATCTTCCAAAGGTACTTGGTCCACTAAATCTTGGGTCTTTGGGGAATTCTGTAGCATATATTGGGTCGTTTCTCAGCTTTTTCTACTGCTGGCTTAGAATTCAGCTTTCTCAGATTTGCCAAGTAATTTACCACTCAACCAGTTGCTTTCCAGCTTCCAAAATTGTGTGGTCTTTGTCTCCTTTCCAAAAACTCTTTGCTCATGCATCTTTAGGCCTTTATTAAAAAAAAAAAAAAAATACAGTACATTGGGCTTTTAGAAGACAGCAAGGCTCTATAAATGCATTAATTCACCATGTTTATCTGGAAACTTAAAAAAATTTAAATTAAAACCAACTCAATTTCATAATTTCCAAAATAGCAGGACATCTAGAACCTTTCTTCCCCTCTCTTCTGAATTGCTCTGTGACTCCAGAAGATTACTCAAAGGGGCAGATCTTGCTTATAATTGCTTCGACAAGAGGAAATTGGAAAATTGGCTGATTCACTAGTGGGACTCATTTGTCTGCTTCCATTTGTTCTGTAGCCGGTGGACAGTGGTTTTCTCGTCAATTGGTTTGGCAGAGCTCACTGCTGTGCTTATGCTTTGTTGGTCCAGTTCCTTGCACGGGTTCTCTGATGGAGCTTAACCTCACTCCTTCAGCCAGGGGTGCTCTGTATTGTCTCTTACAGTTGCATCTTTTTGGCTCATAGTCACGTGCTCAGCTATTGTTTCCAGAGTGTGGCCCGAATTGGCTAAAATGAACAGCCAACCTCAGCTACACATTGTGCCAGAACAAAGCCTCCTGAATAAGCCTGGGTCACCAATTCAGATTCCTTTTCCCTAACAGTGAGTGTTTCTTAGAGGACCCTAGAGTCTTTTTCTGCCAAAGTCCTTCTAGTGACTGTAAGCCTGGACACTGCCTGAGAACTTCCAGGCCATCACAGGGAAAGCACAGATTTTTCTGATCAGCCGCATTTGTATGAGATTTGGAAGGTGAGAGAAAGCCATTATGACTCCTCTTAGCAATCATGGTCGGGTATGTGGGCTTCAGCTGATGTGAGGTCAGGGGCCTTTAATATTACCCTGTGACTGACTCACTTCAGTGCTAGAGGCAGCTCTGATCACTAGCAGCACTAACGGGTACTGTACACTTTCGAGTCCTGAGGGGTAATGAATGCTAGTGGCCGAATTTCCTGGCCTCTCTATTTCTCTGGAGTGTCTGACAGGTTGGAAAGCACCTAACCTCTTGTATTAATTCTCTTTCTGCTTGAAATACTAGAATGACAAGATCATGACTGCTCTTGTACGCATCTTCTCCTGTTCCACATTTTTCTCAGGGTTTTAAGTGCCTCTTGTCTATACTGAGAGAAACATGGTAGCTCTCAGACGGAAGCTTCTCTGTGGGGTGTGGTTTGAGGGCTGGAAGTCAAGCTCCACTGAACCAAGCATGTTGCTCCACACAGACGTGTGAGGGAAATTCAGGAGTCAAATGTAAATTATCTGAGGACTGCCTTTACTTTCCAAAGGGGAGTGGTTAGAGAAAAAATTAACCTCTTTGAGTAAATAATTAAACGAAAACTTTTCTATTTATCCAGAAATCAAACTCACACTGGTAGGTGATATATAAATAATATAGCATCCAGAGCTATAATTCAATGGATCCCCGCCTATCTAATTTAAATCTATTATTGTCCATGCTGTCATCCTATGGAAAAACTAGAAAACATTTATTGGCCTCTTTTCCCCTAAAGAACCTTAATTATTGGCCTTTTTTATGTTGTTATGGGAAAATCCTCCTTTACATTAAGTATACTAACAATTATCTTAGTGACTGAACCATGATTTTCAATTCTGCTTATTTCTGTCTCACTGGAAGTTTAGACCAAAAATCTCTGAAAGAAGGTAATATATAATTCTAGGAGTATAACTTTGTCACATTAGATATCTTTAAAATACATATAACTTTTTAAATTCACTATGTACTGGAAGATATCCATCAAGGTCAGGTAATAGAACTTTTCAGAATAGTCTTTTCAAAGTAGTTTGACGTATACAGAGCATTACTTATTTACAATTATTTTAATGGGACCTGTTGGTAGATTATAAAAGGATCCTCTGACTGACCACAATATATTCTGATCTCAAGTCACGAAAATGTTGTAGTATATAGGCCAGTTGTTGTTCAGTACTTGTAACACATTTTCCCATAGACATATCATTCATTGTGTTTATGTAATATTTATACCCTGCCTATTCCAGAAAATGATTGGAAGAAACATATGTAACTAAGTGTAATGTAAAATAAAAAAAGTTTAAAATTGAAAGGAGCAGAGAAATACACATCTCTTGGTACCCGGGACTTTTTTGAAAGGAGGCAGATTGGTATAGATAAAAGATAAATTAATATCACATAGATCCATGTCCTTATCTTTGTGCTTGTGTGAATTTGATCAAGCTTCTGAATCTCAGTATCCATATCTATTAAATGGATTTAAACTGTGACCTGGCCAGTGACTGTGTTCCATGACAAAGCCTTAATGAAAGACTCCTTCTTTTGATCTCCTTGGCATTTCCTCTAGGATCCCTGGCTCAGGATGAGCAAGGACAATTCTGAAAAGTTCTGCCTCCAGAGCAGCAATCTCTCTACTCCTGTTGTTGCTGGACCAGCTGGACCAGCTTTAACCTCTGCCTGTGCTTGCGCTGAGATCCCCTGATGTGCCCACCTCTGTGCCACTCACAGAACCTGTTTGTGCTGCTGTCCATCTCCTTTACCCCACTGACTTACTAATTTCTTTTCCACTAGCCAGGAAATCACCTTACCTTGCTATTTTCAACTCTAAAGCTCTTACATCCCAGGCGATGCTGACTTCTTCTAATATCACACCTTTCTATTTCCCAGAGGACGGAACTTTCAGCAGGCCAGGTCAAGGGACGATGAAGCCTGGTCAGACCTTCCCCTGAAACTACTGGTTCTTCTAAAAATCTCTACCTGCTGCGCCATCTGGACCATTCTAAACTCGGTGCACTTTTCCCTGGTTTAAAGAGTTCTCTCCTGTCTAATACAATTTTACAGAAACTTCCAGGCTTTCATACAAGATCTCATTCCAATTGGAATATAAGTACACCTTCTTTCCCATGGATCATTGGACCTCAACCAAATGCAGGAATGCAGCCTTACATTCAGGTCAGTGTCTGCTAATGAGGTTGGGCTTTCGGGAGGACAAAGTAAACCACGAGGGGGCAGTGTTGCCTAATCTTGCACTGCCACCTAGTACTCTTGGGGAATGCAGCCCCAAATCTTTTGTTGAATTCAGGTTTAGATAAATTGTGAAGCCTAAATAAGATAATATAATAGTTGCAACTACTGCTTTTTAAATGCCTTCTAAGTGCCAAGTATTTTATATATTATTTCATTTAATTCTCATGTAGCCCAGATAACATGTAGGTTTCTCTGCCCAGTGAGATTTAGAAGGCATTATTTCAAACGTTAGTAATTCCATGACTCCAATCCACAAATTCTGTCAATTTCTCTGTGTTAAATGCCCATGGTTCCCTTTGCCAATGGCTTCTGAAATTGTCCATGCTGCCTCTATTTGCAGAAATCGGTTTAGTTTTTCTATTAAGTTTCCATAGGACATCCATTCTGTTCACACTGAGTCTTTTAGGGTCTACACGAAGGGGTCAGTTTATTGTCTCCCCCCGCAAACTCTTTATTCCCTTCCCCCAAATCTCCAAAGGACCAGTCAAATGCCTCCTTCCTTCTTATAATAATAGAATGAATGTGTTCATTGCTTGAGGTTTTCTTTCATCCAAGTTACTTATTCTTAGACAATGGGAGAGGGAAATCTGAAAGTGAAATCTTGGTGACATAGTTTGTATGTGTGAACTCTTTGTCAATGGAATGTTTATAATTTAGGAACTTCGAGCATATGCAAAAAGGCTCTTCTACTAATCAGAATTTCATAGGGTTGTTCTTTAGCAGTTACATGTGGAGTGGGTTAATTATGAACCAGTGGCAAAAAAAGTTTAGCACACTGAGAAGATATCAGAAATATCTCAAATGAATATTAATGTTTTGAAATGTCCATGTAATTGAAATCAATTTAAATGTAAAAATAAGTTGAAGAATGCTAATGCAGTGGCAGAGTCTCCCGCAGATAAATATGTCAAAACACATTAGAATTTCTCTGAGGCTATGGCAGAAAACTGTATTGTGAGTAAGCTACTGGATAGGCAGATCTTTCATTTTTGCTCTGTTAAGCCTATTTCTTTTTGGTTTTCATATTTGCATCTTTAGTCAGAAGATTTTTGCTTTGGCCATGTGGATTTTTCTTGGAAATGACACCTCTGTTTTAATTTTAACTTTGTTTAAAGTTGACTGGCTTACCTAAATGTCCAGGTTTGGGTTTGGGACTCATAAACTTCAATTTTAAAGTGATTTATAATTTAAAAAATATGTTATTGGGAAAAATATCACATGAGTCCACTTATATGAAGTATCTAAAATAATCAAACTTTTAGAAGTGGAGAGTAGCATGGGGTGGGGGTTGCCTGGGACGGAGGGGCAAAGGGAAGTGGGAAGTTGGATGTATGTAAAGTTTTGGTTTTGTGAAATGACTAAGTTCTAGAGATCTGCTGTCCAACATTGTGGCGATGGTTAACAATTCTGTACTGCACACTTTAAAAAATTGTTAAGAGGGTAGATTTCATGTTAAGTGTTCTTACCACAAAACAAAATAAAACCCCCAGAAAACAACAACAACAAAAAGGAGCATGAGAAAACTTTTCAAGATGATAGATACGTTTATTATCTTGACTGCGGTGATGGTTTGTGGGTGTTTATGTCCAAAGTCATCAAATTGTTTATATTAATTACATCTAGTCTTTTTTTTACATACTAGTGATATCTCAATAAAGCTGTTTTAAAAAGAAATATGTATGGTGAGGAAAATATGCTGACACCCTTCTTTTTTTTAAGTTGAGATATGGTTGATATATAACATTATATTAGTTTCAGATGTGTCCATTGCCAAATGATCACTTCAATGAATTTAATTAACATTCATCACCACATTGTTACATTTTTTTCTTGTGATGAGAACTTTTTAAAAATTTATTTATTTATTCTTAAAGATTTTATTTATTTATTTGAGAGAGCACGAGCAAGAGAGCACAAGCAGGGTGAGGGGCAGAGGGAGAAGCTGACTTCATGTTGAGCAGGGAGCCAGACACCGGACTCAATCCCAGGACCCGGGGATCATGACCTGAGCCGAAGGCAGATGCTTAACCGACTGAGCCACCCAGGCACCCCTATTTAAAAATTTATTGAGGTATAATTGACATAAAGTGCTGTATTAGTTTCAGGTATATAACATAGTGATTTGACATTTGTATACATTGTGAAATGGTCACCACAGTAAGTCTAGTTACCATCTGCCATCCTGCAAAGCTAATGCAGTGTTACTGCCTGTATTCCTCATGCTGTGCCTTACATCCTCATGACTTCTTTTATATCTAGAAGTTTGTACTTAATCAGCTTCACCCATTTTGTTGCCCCTCCCAACAGGCCTCCCCTGTGGCAACTACCAATCTGTTCTCTTTATCTGTGTGTCTGGGTTTTATTTTGTTTTGTTTGTTTTGTTTTTTAGATTCCACATATGAGTGAAATCATGCAGTATTTGTCTTCCTCTGAGGTATTTCACTTAACTTAGTATCCTCAAGGTCCATGCGTGTTGTTGCAAATGGTAGGATTTCATTCTTGTTTATGACTGAGCGGCATTCCATTGTGTATATACATAATATCACATCTTCTTAGTCCATTCATCTGTCAGTAGACACTTAGATTTCCACATCTTGGCTATTGTAAATAACACTGCAGTGAACATAGGAGTACATAAATCTTTTTGAATTAGTGTTTTCGTTTTCCTCAGCTAGATACCCAGAAGTGGGATTGCTAAATTTTATGGTAACTCTATTTTTAATTTTTTTTAAAGATTTTATTTATTTATTTGAGAGAGAGAGAATGAGAGATAGCACGAGAGGGAAGAGGGTCAGAGGGAGAAGCAGACTCCCTGCTGAGCAGGGAGCCCGACATGGGACTCGATCCCAGGACTCCAGGATCATGACCTGAGCCGAAGGCAGTCGCTTAACCACCTGAGCCACCCAGGTGCCCCAACTCTATTTTTAATTTTTTGAGGAACTTCTATACTGTCATCACAAGTGCACTCCTTAATCCCTATCAGCTATTTTACCCATTCCCCACCCACCTCCCCTCTGTTAACAATCAGTTTGTTCTCAATAGGTCTGTTTCTAAAACAAACAAACAGGGGCGCCTGGGTGGCTCAGTCGTTAAGCGTCTGCCTTCGGCTCGGGTCATGATCCCAGAGTCCTGGGATCGAGCCCCGCATCGGGCTCCCTGCTGCGCAGGAAGCCTGCTTCTCCCTCTCTCACTCCCCCTGCTTGTGTTCCCTCTCTTGCTGTGTCTCTCTCTGTCGAATAAATAAATAAAATCTTTAAAAAATAAATAAATAAATAAATAAAACAAAACACACACACACAAAAAAAACAAACAAAAAAAGTCTGTTTCTTGGTTTGCTCCTTCTCTATTTTTTTCCCCTTTGCTTGTTTGTTTTGTTTCTTAAATTGCACAAATGAGTGAGATCATATGGTATTTGTCTTTCTCTGACTGATTTAGTTCACTTAGCATAATACCCTCTTGTTCCATCCATGTCATTGCAAATGGCAAGATTTCATTCTTTTTTATAGCTGAGTAATATTTCATTGTGTATATATACCACATCTTCTTTATCCATTCGTCAGTGGATGGGCACTTGGTCTATCTCCATGATTTAGCTATTGTAGATAATGATATAGATAATGTTTATAGACATCAGGATGCCAATTAAGCCAACCATTAAAGAGATTTGCAAAAAATGTAAAAACAACAACAACAACAACAAAACATCAGGGTGCATGTATCCCTTTGAATTAGTATTTTTGTATTCTTTGGGTAAATACCTAGTTGTGCAATTGCTGGATCATAGGTTATTTCTATATTTAACTTTTTGAGGATGAGTTTGCATTCCCACCAACAGCACAAGACAGCTCTTCTTTCTCCACATCCTTGCCAACACCTCTTTTTTCTTGTGTTATTGATTTTAGCCATTCTGACAGATGTGAGGTGATATCTCATTGTAGTTCTGATTTGTAGTTCCCTGATGATCAGTAATGTTGAGCGTCTTTTCATGTGTCTATTGGCCATCTGTATGTCTTCTTTGGAAAAAAAAATGTCTGTTCATTTCTTCTGCCCATTTTTAATTGGATTATTCAGTTTTGGGGTGTTGAGTTGTGTAAATTCTTTATATATTTTGGATACTAACCCTTTATCAAATATGTCATTTGCAAATGTCTTCTCCCATTCCGTAGGTTGCCTTTCAGTTTTGTTGATTGTTTCCTTTGCTGTGCAGAAGCTTTTTATTTTCATGAAGTCCCAATAGTTTATTTTTGGTTTTGTTTCCCTTGCCCCAGGAGACATATCTACAAAAAAGTTGCTATGACGGATGTCAAAGAAGTTATTGTGTGTGTTCTCTTCTAGGATTTTCATGGTTTCCTGTCTCACATTTAGGTCTTACATCCATTTTGAATTCATTTTTGTGTGTGGTGTAAGAAAGTGGGCCAGTTTTATTCTCTTGCATGTGGCCATCTGGTTTTCCCAGCATCATTTGTTGAAGAGACTGTCTTTTCCATTGTATATTCTTTCCTGCTTCATTAAAGATTAATTGGCCATGCAGTTGTAGTTTTACTTCTGGGTTTTCTATTCTGTTGTATTGATCTATGTGTTTATTTTTGTGCCAGTACCATATCTTTTGATCACTACAGCTTTGTAATATAACTTGAAGTCTGGAATTGTAATGCCTCCAGCTTTGCTTTTCTTTTTTCTTTTGAGGTTGCTTTGGATATTTGTAGTCCTTTGTGGCTCCATACAAACTTTAGGATTGTTTGTTCTAGCTCTGTGGAAAATGCTATTGGTATTTTGATAGGGATTGCATTAAATGTGTACATTGCTTTGGGTAGTGTGGATATTTTAACAATATTTTTTCTTCCAATCCATGAGTGTGGAATGTCTTTACATTTCTTTCTGTCATCTTCAATTTCTTTGATCAGTGTTTTATAGGTTTCAGAGTATAGGTCTTTTACCTCTTTGGTTAGGTTTATTCCTAGGATTGTGATTGTTTTGGGGTGCAATTGTAAATGGGATTGATTCCTTAATTTCTCTTTCTGCTGCTTTATTATTGGTGTGTAGAAATGCAACAGATTTCTGTACGTTTATTTTGTATCCTGTGACTTCTGAATTCATATATCAATTCTAGCAGTTTTTTGGTGGAGAATTTTGGGTTTTCTATATAGAGTACCACATCATCTACAAATAGTGAAAGTTTGACTTCTTCCTTACCATTTTGGATGTCTTTTATTTCTTTTTGTTGTCTGATTGCTGTGACTAGGATTTCCATACAATGTTAAATAACAGTGATGAGAGTAGACATACCTGTCTTTTTCCTGGCTGTAGAGGAAAAGCTGTCAGTTTCTTCCCCTTTGAATCTGATATTAGCTGTGGGTTTCTCATATATGGCCTTTATTATGTTCCCTTATGTTCCCTCTAAACCTACTTTGTTGAGGATTTTTATCATGAATAGATGTGTACTTTGTCAAATGCTTTTTTTGCATCTATTGAAATGATCATATGGTTCTTATCCTTTTTTTTGTTAATATGGTATATCATGTTACACCATTTCTTCTAGATTGTCCAATTTGTTGGCATATAGTTTTTCATAATTGTTCTCATAATTGTTCATATTTCTGTGGCATTGGTTGTTATTCCTGCTCTCTCATTTGTGATTTTACTTATTTGGGTCCTTTCTCTTTTCTTTTTGTTAAGTCTGACTAGAGGTGTATTAATTTCATTAATTTTTTCAAACAATCATCTCCTGGATTCATTGATCTGTTCTATCGGTTTTTTAGTTTGTATTTTTTTTTTTTGCTCTAATTTATTATTATCTTCCTTCTGCTGGCTTTGGGCTTCATTAATTGTTCTTTTTCTTGCTCCTTTAGGTATAAGGTTAGGTTGTATATTTGAGATTTTTTCTTGCTTCTTAAGGTGGGCCTGTATTACTATATACTTCTCTCTTAGGGCCACTTTTGCTGAATCCCAAAGGTTTTGGACTGTTATATTTTCATTTTCAATTGTTTCTATGTATTTTTTTAAATTTCTTCTTTGATTTACTAGTTGATCCATTCATTGTTTAGTAGCATGTTGTTTAACCTTTATGTATTTGTGGTCTTCCCAAATTTTTTTGGTGGTTGCCTTCTCGATTCAAAGCATTGTTGTCAGAAAAGGTCCATGGTATGATTTCAACCTTTTTGTGTTTGTTGAGGCCTGATTTGTGACACAGTATGTGATCTATTATGAAGACTGTTCCATGTGCACTTGAGAAGAATGTGCATTCTGCTATTTTAGGTTGGAATGTTCTGAATATATTTGTTAAGTCCATCTGGTATTGTGTGCCATTCAAAGCCATTGTTTTCTTGTTTATTAACTGTTTAGATAATCTGTCCATTGATGTAAGTAGGTTGTTAAAGTCCCCTACTATTATTTTGTGTTGTTATCAATTAGTTCCTTTATATTTGTTATTAATTATTTTATATATTTGGATGCTCCTTTGTTGGATGCATAAATATTTATAATTATTATATTTTCTTGTTGGATTGTCCCCTTTTTGATTATATAATGCCCTTCTTTGTTTCTTTTTACAGTCTGTTTTAAAGTCTCATTTGTCCATTATGAGTATTGCTACTCTGGCTTTCTTTTCGCATCCATTTGCATGATAAATGTTTCTCCATCCCTTCACTTTCAATCTGAAGGTGTCTTTAGGTCTAAAATGAGTCTTTTGTAGACAACATATAGATTTTTTTTTTTGATCCATTCTGATACCCTATGTCTTTTGATTGGAGTGTTTAGTCCATTTACATTCAAAGTAATTATTCATATGTATTTATTGCCATTTTATTACTTGTTTTGGCATTGTTTCTGGAGATTTTCTCTGATCCTTTCTCGTCTTTGTCACTTTTGGTTTCTCTTTTGCGCTCAAAGAATCCCCTCTAATATTTCTTGCAGGGCTGGTTTAGTGGTCACAAACTCCTTTAGTTTTTATTTGTCTGGGAATCTCTTTATCTCTCCTCTATTGTGAATGATAACCTTGCTTGAGAGTATTCTTGGCTGCAGATTTTTCCCATTCAACACTTTGAATATATCATCCCATGCTCTCTTTCTTTCTTATCTTTTACTCTTCCCTTATGGTTTGATGGCTTCCTTTATAGTGTTATGTTTATATTCCTTTATATTTTTCTTTTGTGTGTCTATTTGTGTGTAAGTTTTTGTTTTGTGGTTACCATGAGATTTACATGTATCATTTATATATATTATTTATTATAGTCTGTTTTTAGTTGATAGCAACTTAAATTTGAACACAATCAAAATTCTACATTTTTATACCACCCATATTTCATGTTTTTGATGTTTCTTTTTACATCTTTTTATTTTATGTATTTCTTCACTAATTATTATAGTCTTAGTTAATTTTGCTACTTTTGTGTTCTTAGTTGCTTTTTTTAAGATTTATTTATTTATTTGAGAGAGAGAGAGTGGCAGTGGGGGTAGAGGGAGAGAGAGAAGGAGAGAATCTCAGGAAGACTCCTCACTGAGTGTGGAGCCCAATGTGGGGCTCAGTCTCACAGCCGTGAGATCATGATCTGACCTGAAATCAAGAGTTGGACACTTAACCAACTGAGCCACCCAGGCATCCCCTTCTTAGTTACTTTGTAAGTGGTTAATCCACTGCCTTTGCTATATATTTACCTTTCCGGTAAGATTTCTTCTTTCATTTGTTTTCTTTTTTTTTTTTTTTTTAAGATTTTATTTATTTATTTGAGAGAGAGAATGAGAGACAGAGAGCATGAGAGGGAGGAGGGTGAGAAGGAGAAGCAGACTCTCTGCTGAGCAGGGAGCCTGATGTGGGACTCGATCCCGGGACTCCAGGATCGTGACCTGAGCCGAAGGCAGTCGCTCAACCAACTGAGCCACCCAGGCTCCCCTTTCATTTGTTTTCTTGTTATTAATTAATGTCTTTTCTCTCAAGCTTAAAGAAATCTCTTTAATATTTCTTGTAAGACTGGTTTAATAGTGTTGAGCTCCTTTGGGTTTTGCTTGTCTGGAAAATTCTTTATCTCTCCTTCAAATCTGGATGATAATTTTGCTGAGTAGAGTATTCTTGGTTGGAAGTTTTTTTTTTGCCTTTCAGTCTTTGAATATGTCATGCTGGTTACTTCTGGCTTGCAAAGTTTCTGTTGAGAAATCTGCTGATAGCCTTATGTAGTTTCCCTTGTACATAACAATTTGTTTTTCTCTTATTGCTTTTTAAGATTCTCTCTTTATCTTCAGCTTTTGGCATTTTAATTATATTGTGTCTTTGTGTGTTTTATTTCTTTGGGTTCATTTTATTTAGAACTCTCTGGGCTTCTTGAACCTGGATGTCTCTTTCCTTCCCTAGGTTAGGGAAGCTTTAAGCCATTATTTCTTCAAATAAGTTTTCTGCCCTTTCTCCCTTTTTTTTCCTTCTGGGACTCCATAATGTGAATATTATTTTAGTTGATATTGTTATAGAGATTCCCCTAAATTATCTTTATTTTTAAAAAATTATCTTCATTTTTTAAAAATACTTTTCTCCTTTTGCTGGTCTGAATGAATTCCATTGCTTTACCTCCCAGCTTGCTGATTCATACTTCTACTTCATCCAGTGTGTTGTTAAACCTCTCTAATGTATTTTTCAGTTCAGTTATTGTGTTCTTCAGCTCTGCTACTTCTGTTTGGTAATTTTTTTATGTTTTCTGTCTTTTTGTTGAAGTTGTCACTGTGCTCATCCATTATGCTCCCGAGTTTGATGAGCATCTTTATGACTATTTGAATTCTTTATCAGGTAGATTACTTATCTCTGCATAATGATGGCCTTTTCCTGAGAGTTTGTCTTATTCTTTTATTTGGCATGTATTTCTTTGTTTCTTCATTTTGCTTGGTTCTCTATGTTTATTTCTATATATTAGGCAAAACAGCTACCTCTCTCAGTCTTGAATAAGTGGCCTCGTGTAGGTGATGATCCTTCTCATTCAACCTTGCCCTAGCTCTTGGTTGCTTCTGAAACCTTTGTGATTATCCAAGCTGCCTAATGTATTCTTGATATGCCCTCATTGTTGAGCATTTACCAAAGGTTGTCAGTGATGCTAGGGGAGGAATCTCATTTAGCACCTAGTTTCAAGTTTCAAGCTAATTGGAAGCCAGACCCTAAGGCAGTGTCTTTTAAAGAATGCAAATGTATGTATTCCTGCGGGGCTGCGAGTATAATCCTTGTTGGTCTCCATACCAGAAGATCTGGAGGTGACAGTTGCAAAACTGGGAGCTCCAGTTGAGTCTATAAGCTCCTTTCTGGGAAGTCCTGCTAAGCTGTAGTGAGGTCAGAGTAGTGGACAAGGATAGTGTCTCCCTGCTTATGTTTTCTGGGTGTGTCCCCTTAGCATCTGGATGTGTGGGAAACTGGAAGCCTGTCCCTCAGGCTGAAGCTCCAGGCCAAGTAAATAAACTTTTTCACAGGAAGCCTGTAGTTGTGTTTTAGTCTGCCATCTATGTCGTGTCCTAGGGGTGATGGCCTGCTAAGAGCTGTCTTTCTAATTTTTATAGTCCCATGGAGCTCTGCAACACCTGTCCCCTTGGTCACCCAGGCAGAGCGTTCAAGGAGTATCCCCTGTGTGGATGGCATGTGTCCTCTGGCTTTAGCAAGGCCACTGGGAAATGTAATGGGTGAAACATGCTTGCTGGCTTCTGAAAAATAGCTGGAAAATATCTAGTCTGCATGAATGTTCAGGCTTCAGCAGTGCAACAACAAAGAGCCTTATCTGTGTACTAGGGCCAACTTTAAGCTTGGAGTAGGAAGATGCTATGACCACTTGTGCTCACCAGACCCAGTCAGGGGACAGGGAAGTGTTGCAACAACCTGTGCTCTCTGGTCTTGCCCCCACTGCTGGTCCCAACCAGATGGCTATATCCAAGTTCATCTCTCTGTGCCAGCAGGCTAAGTGGCAAGTGCAACAATGGCATCTGCCAGCACCTCCATTTTGGGGACAATCTCAACTATTCCCCACCCCTCCAGCCGATGCCTCAAATTAGCAAATAAATCTCCTTCACATATAATCTAGATACTTTCAAACTGCATTTTTTTTTTTTTTTTTTACACTAGGTCTTGGGGCAAGTGAGACCACTTGGGAGGCCTCCAAGAGGGGAATCTCAGTTTCCTATAACACTTTGGGGCCCCTTTACATCAGCCCCACTGGTTTTCCAAGATAGATGTAATGATGGCTTATCTTTCCACTGCTAATCTTAGGGTTCAGGGTGCTCAATATGGGGTACCAACTCCTCACTACTACAGAAGAAGTGCTTGTATGCTGAGATCCCTTTTTATTTTTTTTTAAAGATTTTATTTATTTATTTATTTGAGAGAGAGAATGAGATAGAGAAGAGAGAGCATGAGAGGGGGGAGGGTCCAAGGGAGAAGCAGACACCCTGCTGAGCAGGGAGCCTGATGCGGGACTCAATCCTGGGACTCCAGGATCATGACCTGAGCCGAAGATAGTCGCTTAACCAACTGAGCCACCCAGGCGCCCGAGATCCCTTTTTATTAAGTGTCATTGATTCAGGCATGTTTTTTGTTTGTTTGTTTGTTTGTTTTGTTTTCTCTAAATAAGATCTTGTCTCTGCCTCTTCTACCTGTCTCAATGAGGTCCTTCTATTCCTTGTTGTGAAGAGCAGTTCAGCTAGTTTTCAGATCTTTTTCGGAGGGAAATGGTGATCCATATGCAGTTGTAGATTTGGTATATCTGTGGGAGGAAGTTAAATTCAGGATCTTCCTATGCCACCATCTTGGACACCCCCCTTATGATTAGAACTTTTAAGATCTACTCTCTTAGCAACTTTCATGTATACAATACAGTATTATTAACCACAGTCACCATGCTGTACCTTATTCTTAGGACTAATTTATTTTATAACTGAAAGTTTCTACGTTTTGACCACCTTTATTCATTTTAGCCCCTCCTGCCACCTCCCTCTGGTAATCACTGATCTGTTCTCTGTATCTATGCATTCAGTTTGTTTGTTTGCTTACTTGTTTTTTTAGATTCTACATATATGTAAGATCATATGGTGTTTTTGTCTTTCTTTACTTATTTCACTTAGCATAATCTCCTCAAGGTCCATGTTGTGACAAACAGAAAGATTTCCTGGTACATTTTCTTATTAAGCCTCTAAAAAAAGTCATGTGAAAAAGGTAGAGGACTCATGACTGTTCCCATTTTGCATTTGAAGAACCAAGGCTCAACCATATTAAGTGAGTTGACCCAGGCCACTGTGTAATTCTTTACGAGTTATGTTGTGCTTGACTAATTCAAAATGATTTCAGAAACATTAATGTCATTTGAGAAAGACTTCTCTGTTCTCTCTATACAACAGATTATCAAGTTCTATCTATGCTTCCTCATATGCTTTTCCACCTGTCAAAATCTTTTATTTCTTAAGACTCAAAGTATATAGTTTTCCCTACCTTTCAACCAGAAGGAATCTACCCATTTTGAACCTCCAATAGCATGTAGTTATCTCAGTCATTTGACCTTTGCTGCACGCTTCCTTCAGTGTGCTTTCTTCTGTATCTGATTTATTGACACTTCTTGGTGACAAATTTGGATATTATTAATCTTTATATATTTGCAAAGGCTTATCACAATGTTTTTCCCCATGGTAGTTACTTAAGAAATATTTGTTGAAATAAATGCATAAGATATTTCTCTTTTCTTTTTATTACCTGTCACTGATACTATACTTTGTGTCCAAACTTAATTTTAGCTACTTATAAATGCTTTCCCTCTGCCCCATTCAAAGCAATGCTATGTACACTTTGTCATTTAAAAACAAATAAACAAACTAAAACCAAAACCAAATCAAAATAAAACTTCTCATGGTTTTGCTTATATTAATTTCTTCTCTTGAGATTCTCTTTGAAGTTTTCTGACCTAATTCATTTCTCCCTTCCTCAACCTCTTGTATTGACAGCTTGCAATTGTGTAGATGTATTTCTATTCTCTGATTTTCTGTGGGCACTTAAAGGGCAAGTCAAAAATGATATCTGCCTTATAAATTCATTACTCAAACTAAATAAGATGGCCATAGAATGCCGTATTATTTCTCGTGTTTTAAAATATCCCCCACGGGCACCTGGGTGGCTCAGTCGGTTGAGTGTCTGACTCTTGGTTTTGGCTCAGGTCATGATCTCAGGGTTGTGGAATAGAGCCCCACATTGAACACCATGTTCAGCAGTGAGTCTGCTTGAGATTCTCTCTCCCTCTGCCCCTGCTAACATGTGTTCTCTCTCTCTCTCTCTAAAATAAGTAAATAAATCTTTAAAAACAAACAAACAAACAAAAATCCCCAATTGCCTACCATAGGACTAGACAAATGGTAGTACATCCCCCCATTTTAAGTGTTAAATCTAATTGATTCAAATAATTCATTTCCCAGTAAGTCTAGTTTTAAGATTACATTGTGCTACACAGATATTTTCCTTTATGTGTTTTTTTTCTATCTTATAACATTGCAAAGTAGTTTCCATTCATTTTTTAAAATATTTAACACATCAGTTTATTGACTTTTGTTTTATTTCCTGACCAGACTGGAACCATTTGGACTATAAATTGTGTTGTAAATCTGATATTATTAGATTTCCTATCGCAAAATTACATTGTCCTCACGTTCTAAATAGGTTAACTATTTCAGCCATTTCTAGTTGTCTTCTGAGAGATCATGACCATATATATGCTGAGAAATTTGCTTTATAATTCCTAAAAAAAATCAAGAAAATAGATTGACTTTTCAGTGTTTTAATATGGACTTCATATGATAAAGCTTGATATCAAATTTCCTTAGTGAAATGAAACATGCCAATATTTTTAGGCACTTAAAATGTTCAGTGGGAAGGTATTGATTTTTTGTGTAATACTCTCCTCTAATTTCCCTTCTGAGTTGATGTTTTTAATGTCTTCCACACTTTCTGACACACAGTGGGTTTTAATTAAATGCTGCTAGAATAAGTACAAGACTGTATAGACGAGAGCTTTAATATTTGCACAGATTTTTTGTTTATTCTGTTTGATTTTCTGATTTATGAGTTTCTAATGCATTCGGAGAGAAAAATATTCTAGTAATCTCCAAGTGAGGTTCATGGAACATTGGTTTTATAATAAACTGTTGGTGATACTTAAAATAAAAAAAAAAAAGTGAGAGAAAGTCTATGGAAAATAGTATGAGAAATCCCAAGTTAAAATTAAACATTTTCTTTTATTACAGCAGGACTTCTCATGACTTTAATATGCTAATCTGCATTAGAAATCCCTGGTGTAGTATGCAGCATTACCCAAATTTGCTTAATTCCAGTATTATCAGGGCTCTTGATTTTAAGTTGCAGAAACACAACTCAGAATGCCTTGACTTAAAAATGGAATTGATCTGCTAATGTGACTAAAATATCCAGGGGTAGATTGGCTTCAGGTATACATGGCTACATAGAGTATTCCCATAAATCATCAGAAATAGGTCTCTTCATTTGCTCTCCTCTGGGGTAAGTTTATTATCAAATAGGATCTCCCAGCGAGGAGACAAGGATGGCCACTGCAACTTTATTTTTTTTTTATAGTTTTTAAAATGTTTTTTTATGTATGTATGTATGTATGTATTTATTTATTTAAGAGAGAAAGCAGAGCGAGTGAGAGAGAGAACACGAATGTGGCAGGGGCGCAGAGGAAGAGGGAGAAGCAGGCTCCCCACTGAGCAGGGACCTCTATGTGAGACTCCATCCCAGGACCCTGGGATCATGACCTGAGCCAAAGGCGGCGGCTTAACCAACTGAGCTACCCAAGCGCCCCAGCCACTGCAACTTTAGTCTTATGTTCTACCATTTTAGCAACCACAGCTCAAAGACAGCCATTCTTTCCTAATAATTACAGGAAAATTCCACTTGTGTAAAAGCTCTTCCAAAGAAGGAATTTTTCTGTTTGCTTCCAAATATATTTGCAGCTGCCAGAATAGTTCCTATTTTGTAGTTGGTGCTCAATAAATTGAGTCTCATTTACTTGGCTTGCACCACATTCCTGAACCAACTGGTGTAAACAGGAGCATGGAATGCTCCAAACACCCAGACTGGACCATGTGTCCAGTTCTGGAGTGGAGGAGAAAAGAGGTTGGACCCGCCTGAACCACATGAACTGAGAGTAGAGGAGAAAAAAGAAAGGAAGGAAGGAAAGGAAAAGAAGGAAGGAAGGGAGGAAGTGACTGTCCAATAAAGAAATATGTGCTCATATGTTAATGGAAAGATTCTTCCTTCTTTCACCAGCAATCTTCTGGATATCTCTATCATATGCAGATAATACATCTTAGTTCCAGCCTTGAAGTTTGATTTTATCCTACTTCTGACTAATGTGTTATCATGTTATTGTTTGATGGTTGCTGGCAGAAGACATGAGGCTCCTTTGTCAGAGACAAGGGCTTTATTACTTACGGTACAGCAGGCAGCATGAGCATCATATGTCTGCATCAATTTCCCTTGCCCCAAGTCTCATGCAGTATGGGGCAGATGGATGCCTCACATATGGTGGGTTTGCATCACACCTGGGAAATAGTAACTTGGGAGAATTCACTACTTTTATAGCAAGCAGTAAGCAAGTCTGTCCTTTGGGAAAAATGTTACTTCATCCCCTAAGATTGCTCATTGCAAACATGACCCTGATAAAGAGCACTGTGTAAAGAGTAGTCATGGCCTTTTTATTCCTGGCACACTGAGCAAGATGTATAGAAGCATGAGAAAAACACGAAGGACTGTCTCCCAACACTTACCTTGAAAATATTACTTTAATCCCATTTCAGCCAGGTGAAAAGGTGAACAGAAAGTTTTGGAGTTGGCAGGGCTTTGTATCATTTCTGAAGTCATGTCACATAGGCAATAGCCTCTTCTGTGGAGCTGTACTCATACCAGGAGCATAAATTCTAATTCAGGGAAAGTGTGCATATGCTTTGGGGACATTGGGTTTTATGGGGAAAAGGAGACAATATCTTTACCTTTTATGATTGTAGAATATGATTTCTTTGGTATGAAAAAGAGGATAAAACGAGATTATTTGGGTTTTCAGGGAGAGCACGTAGCTATGCTTTCTTTTAATACATTTGATTTCCAATTATTAAGCAATTGCTCAGCATGCTCTAAGAAGAGCCTTCATGAAAATGAAGAGCCCAAAAGGTCTTTAGTGGGCCTTGTTCTAAATCTGGTCTCTGTGGTTGTTTGGCAGTTTATCAAAAGCCACATTAATCCTTATAAATAGTGCTTGATTGTCAAAAGACAGCCCCCTTGTTCCAGCCTTGAGATTGAGCCACGCTTATTATTTTTCTTGACTTCTTGTACACAGGCTGCATGATTACCAAGTGATCATGTGTAAACAAGAGGCTGTTTTGTGCCGATAAATGGATTCCCACTGTTGCACAAGCCCCTAGGAGTCTGTTAAAAACAAGTTGAGATGCAGAACAGAACACAGCATTTATTTTAGCAGCAGGCACTTATCATTGGTGACATTACCTGATACGGCTGATAATCTAAAGCATTATGACTTTGGAGCAAAATTTGGTTCATAAAGACATACAAGGAGATAAACCATGGCTACTAATAGAAATTGCAAGCAATGCTTTGAATAGAATAATCTTATCTACATTCATCATCCGGCTAGGTCTCTCCTCCCACTGAAATGAGACAAGGTAAATTCACAACCCCATTACTGCTAATAGCAGCTTCAGAAGCAAATCCCTTGTTCCTCCATAGGAGAGGATGGCTGCCCCCTCTTGTTTCAATATGCTGTAAACCTGTGTCAGTCCGAGCTAATTGGTGGAAATCTGGAATACAAGCAGTTTAAAATTAATCTTTTGAAGTGGTGGCCAATACAGTTGTTGATGATAGCAGTTACTGGCTAAAAAGCAATGACATTTCTCCTTCCAGTGCTGATTCTGGGAGGTTGGTACTAAGCCATCAGGGTTCCTCGGCCAGATTATCTGCTTGCACCCATTTCTACTTCTGGCACCAGCCTGTCAAGATACACTTGGGAAAACTAGGGAGGAAGGCTATGGGTAGGGCACACTGGCATGGAATTCACTGTTTTATGGTAGAATACCCCTCTAAGACGTTTAACCATTTTTCTACTTTGTGAAGTTGGGCAGGCAGCCTGTGATCTCTGCATCCCAATTTCAGAATCTGTAAGATGAACCCTTCTAGTATTTTACTCACAGTGTTTTTCCTGAAGGTGAAACATGATATCATAGTTACAGTAATAAAGAGTAAAAACAAAGTACTTGATTTTATTGAGAGATGATTGCCAGGAAGGAGCTGATGCCTGCTAGATCCAGCTTGCAGGAGGGAGAAGAAGCAAATGACTCTGCATAATACAGGAGAGAGGGGTTTGATAGTCTTGTGGAGGGATCAGAAGGGTTTAGGGAGGGGAAAGAGAAGCTGAAACCAGGGTGGGAGAGGAATAATAAGAGAGGAGGCCCTCAGGACACACAGTGGTGTAGCCCATATCTAGCCCTTCATCTGTCCCTGTAACATCTTCAATAAAATCTACACTCTTCACCAAGGCATTTGCATCAGTGAATTGTCTGGAACACACAAAGTCTTGGTCCTGAGTATTGTAACCAGGTTAGCTCAAGAGGATACAAGATTCGCATTGTTTACAGAATGTTAAAGCAGAAAGTTTGAGATGAGACACCCAGACAGCCAAGAGCTAGGAAATTCCTAGTGAAACGCCCAACCAAAATGCAGATTTTCAAAGAAAATAATGACAGGTCGGAAGGCTCTGACCTTGGAAGAAGGGAGTGAAAGGAAGAAGTGGAGCAAAGAAAGAGGACAATGATGTTGCAGTTAATTACTTCTGTGGAGAGGATCTTATAAGAGACCGTTACCCTTTGGGCCCTGCCCTACCTGTCACTCCTAAATGGGCAGGGGGATGGTGGCCATCACTTCACTTCAAGGCCTGGTGAGGAAGAAGCTCAACAGGACCAAATCAAAGAGGCCGACGTGTGTTCTCTACATTAAGAGTATAGCTTCCATGGATGGCTGAGAAAGGCAATGTGGCGGGCAGCAGGGTAGGGAGAGAGTAGGATCTCAGAGAAGTTCTAACATCCTCGTTGGCACGGGGGAAAGGTGTGTGTGACTATTTTCCATGGCTCCAGTCTGGAGAGAGAGTTGGCCCAGGAACCCGCAGGGAGAGTGAGCAGTTCGCATGTGAGAATGCATTGAGTGGACCCAACTTCCAAAGGCGCAGGGCTCAGATAACAGCTCTTAGTCAAAGAAGTGCCATCACCCTGGTCATGGGGACTTTAATCAGATAGGTTCATTATGGGGGTGCTCCAAAGGATCCCCAAAAGTATTCAGGAAACAGAGTCAACTTTCCACATCTGCCAGGCCTAGGGTGCAAAAAGCTGGCTTTGGACAGCAACAGATAGCAACCAATTAAAACTTTTCTAATCTTATTTCCCTTTATTTTTTCACTTCTTATGACTTTGCCTCAGCTTGTAGGATGTGTGCCAATGATTTGCAAGTGGGGAGGAGGTGAGTGGAGAGAGAAAGAGAGAGAGAGAGCAGAGGTTGGCAGTACCACCTTTCCAGAAGGCAGACAGCCCCCTGGTGTCCCAGATTTATTTATTTATTTATTTATTTATTTATTTATTTATTTATTTATTATTTTTAATTTTTTTTCCTGGAACTGGATTTATTGAGTGAATGGCTATTTTAACTCCCTTCCTCCCCATTCTGCGCCTGGCCCCCGCCCCTGCCCCCACCCCCTGGTGTCCCAGATTTTAATGAGGGAATACTGGAGAGAGCTCTTACCTTGAACTGAGATTATATCTCAGCTTGGATACTTGGATACTTTTAGTATCTGTATTGGGACTGTTCTGTGATTTAAATGGATTGAAGGATTGTGTATGATCTCAGAATAAGCAGAAAAGGCATGCAGTGGTTCTGAAAGCCTGATTCCTGGACCATCATCATCATCACGTGAAAACACATTGGAAATGCAAATCTCAGGCTCCACCCCAGACTCTCAGGACTGGCCCAGCCAGTCCTCCAGGGGATGTGCACTGAAGTTTGAGAATCACGAAGCAAGAGGAGGGAGGCAGCTCCAGCTTTACAGGTGCTTCTATCCAGCTAATAAATATACAGGAAAAGGTGGAGAAATGCAATCTACACTTCATGATATAACCATTTGGAGGTTACATACAGAAATGAAGCCATGATGTTTTATGATAAATTTTGTCTATCAAACCTGTTCTTCGGGCACCTGGGTGGCTCAGTTGGTTAAGCGACTGCCTTCGGCTCAGGTCATGATCCTGGAGTCCCAGGATCGGATCCCGCATCAGGCTCCCTGCTCAGCAGGGAGTCTGCTTCTCCCTCTGACCCTCTTCCCTCTCGTGCTCTCTATCTCTCATTCTTTCTCTCTCAAATAAATAAATAAAATCTTAAAAAAAAAAAACAAAAAACCTGTTCTTCTGCTAGGACATTTGCTGGAACTTCCTGGACAGCAAGCATGCAGGTTGGGTGGTCTGATAACTGCATCAGCTGTGCCGAGACTGGGGCCACAAAATCCAGGGGACACCTCTCCATACTTGTTACACCCCTTACATGATGTGGGACATGTAGGCATCAACAAGATAACCGCAAGCAACACCCTAGTTTGGTAAAGATGTTCTGCTATATTATTATCTCCATATTGTACGTGGAGTAAAAGTTAAGTAAAAAAACAATTTTAAGAATAGACTCTAAATACTTTTCTGAATTAAAAAAAAAGTAAGGACTAGCTGTTGGTAAGTATGTCAAAAAATACAAATAAGCAATGAACAGATTTTCAAGCTGGAACATTGTACCAAGTCCATGTCATTTGTTAAAAATAAAAATCCATGGTGCCTCACAAAGATATTGCCAGGTGACATGAAGTATAATGGTTTTAGAAATGTGAAAAGCAAAATCACAATCCCAAGCCCTCAAAAATGAGGTCTAGTATAATATTAAAAGAATTTAGAATTAAATGTAAATTAAGATGTGAAGTCATTCAGGACAATGAAAAGTTTATTTAAAAGCGCTAGTACTGCGCACCTGGGTGGCTCAGTTGGTTAAGCGACTGCCTTCGGCTCAGGTCATGATCCTGGAGTCCCGGGATAGAGTCCCACATCAGGCTCCCTGATTGGCAGGGAGTCTGCTTCTCCCTCTGACCCTCCCCCCTCTTGTGTGCTCTCTCTCTCTCACTCTCTCTCTCTCTCTCTCAAATAAATAAATAAAATCTTAAAAAAAAAAGCACTAGTACTTTTAATACTAAACATAAACAACATGAGACAAACAATTGTGATTCAACAAAGTTTTGCCTGGTGTTCATGTTCTCTTATGGTAGTAATAACCATGAGATTGTATTAATAACTTTATGCTTATGTTAATAACCTCTTGATTATTAATATGTTTCAATTTTCTTTAAAAACCTAAGTTTCAAGAGGTTTATTTTATTATTAAAATGGATTTTTTTTTTTTCCAGAGGAACAATATCCCCCCTTCTCCATTGGGTCCATCTATGATTTTCATGTGTATGTGTGTGCATGCATAGGGGGAGTTGAGGTAGAAATATCACTAATTAAAATTCACTTGTACAAAACTTCTCTGTGAAGTATGAGTATTTCAGAAATCATCCTGTTATTTCTGTTTCTTTCTTTCTAGCTGGGTTGTAAGCTCCATTTTTAATTCTCATGTTATTTAGTACAGTGCAATAAATAGAGTAAAGGCTCATTAAATGTTATGCAATCACTGGATAAGCTAGGGGGAAAAAAACCACTTTTTTCACCAATACCGTCATCTGTATAGTGAAGTCTTTTTCTTATCAGCCTCTCAGCTGACAGATGATTGAGTTAATTTGGGGTTAGGATGGAAACAGCCTAATATCTGAAACAGTTTCACTAGGAATAGTCAGTCTAAAGGTCATTGGGAAGCAGCCAGTTGTTAGTACTGCCCTATTTTATTTATTTATTTATTTTTTGGTATGGCAAATCCCTTTTCTTTCAGAGAAGGGATTTTGAAAATTACTAAAATTCTCATATTAAATTTTTCTAAAATAAAACAAACTTCCCATAAGAATATTATTGAAACATTACTCTTTGAGCTGTGTAACTGTCCATTACCAAATATGTATCCAGTCATACGTCTTGGATTTGAATTTATTCTATGAGATGTTAGGCTTATTGACAGCACAAACTTGCAGATCTAGTTACCTTCTTAAGCTTAGTTGGCTTACCAGTTTGTAAGTTCCTCAATCAGGAGAGAGGGATAATAACATCTGATGGGAATGCGAAGGAAATACAATTTTGTTGAGAATTGTGGTGAAGCTCTTCAGCTTCCTCAGAGGAAAGACCCTATAATTGTGTCATGGCTGCTTTTCTGTAAGCTTAGGAATTGAGAGGTTGACCTGGCAACAATCTGAATAGCAAAGCAGGTTTTTTCTTAGTGCCCATTTTCCTGCAAAAGCATATTTTTGATTGGACTGCAGTCAGAAGCATAATTAAATGTTACAGAGACTCTCAGAACTTTAAACTATTCTCTTTTCCCTTTTTAATTTGACAACACAAACAAGTCTAATGTTCCCTTTTGCTGGCTCCAGATGTCCATTGTGAATGTAAATGATGAGCCAGTGTAGTGGATGCTTCCACAGAACCAACACGCGGAGTAAAAATGAATCGTTGCACATCCTGCAGGTGCCTCTGCTGAGCGAATCTTTTCACTCTGAGGACATTTAACAGATAGAATATACAGCTGGTCAAAGAAAGCCTTTAGGCTATTTCAAAGTTTCTATACAAAATAAAATGCTTCATAAAGTTTGCTTGAAAGCGGAATTTTGGAAAATACGGTTATCTCTACTCTTTCATTTTTATTCCAATAATTCCAGGCTCTTTTCAAGCTGAAAATATTATTTTTAAGAATCTGATAAACTCTAATATTTGGAATTCTGGCAGAAAAACTTTCCATTTGGCATGTAATTTGGAGGTTGTATTCAAGTTAATGACAACAAAAATGCGGTGATTTTTGTATGTTGTCAATAATTGCTGCTTACAGCTTGATTATTTTGAAATTTTCAAGATCTCTCACAGCCATACATTTGTGCCAAAGCCTTTCAAATGTCACCTAATGAGAGCCATTTATGTAGATGGCATTGAGATCTGACTGGGGAGAGAGCTGTTCACATACTTAGCATTGGAACTAGAATTCGCTCTCTGATTTTCTCAATCAAGGTCTGAGATTTGGGAAGACTCTATTGCTGAGTCTAAATTGTCTACTGAAGTACTTATGACTGCAGAATTTGGAATCGGAAGAAGTATCTTGACAGTTTTGTCTCTCCTCCTTTTCCTCAGAAGCCCTGAGTGATTATACTGCCTATATCTGTGGGCTCCCCCTGTGATGACTCAACTGGATTCCTCTTCCCTTAAAGATCCAATATTCTAAAATAATTTTCTTCCTTTCTATCGCCAGCTAAAACACCAATTCTTTCAGCACAGCTGATCACAGCAAGAGGAAAGCAAACAGATGGAGTTAATTCATACCAAGAGGAGAAAGTCTGCTAGCCTCCATGGGGGTATTTGCTTTGTAAAAGAGGTTGCTTGAGAAGCTAAATTTATCTCTAATTTGCAGAACCTAGGAAATGAAGTAAAGAATTTCAATGGTGGGAAAGAGATTTGGATGTTTCCATTTTTTTCAGTAATTTGGATCATAATAGATCAGAAAAGAGCTGACCGGAAAAAAAAAAAAAAAGGAACTACAGTTGAATGAGTAACACATTTAAGGAAAAAGTTCTCAATTAGAGACTGGTCACTCTTGAAAGTATTGAAAAGAACAGTCACAGAAGCTCATTTCAGCAAGGAGTTCAGGAAAAAAGATGCCATACATAACAATTTTTAGGAATCTCTTTAGAATGGCAAGAAGATCCTATATTAAAACAGATCTAATTTACATTAAATATTTGATTATCTAACTCTGCTCTGTTTCCAAGCTTTCTAAGCGAACTTCTGGTTACTATTTCATTCCTGAGTAGTTCTTCCTATAGAGAAGGAATGTGCTGGTCACATAGGCTTTAAGAACTGAAGATCAATTATAGTTATTTTTTACTTAAGTCAGGGTTGGGTCAGAAAGACAGAACCACCATGATGTTTTTAGAGAGATTCTATCTTATGCAGTTGTGGGAGATGGTTAAAGATGTTGTCTTTGCATCTTTTCTGGAGCTTAAAGTCTGCAGGACATGGAATCAAGAAAAGATGTAAAGAGAGGGAGAGCAAGGAAAAGCTGGAAACCATTGTCACAAGCGGGAGTCCACAAGGATGGACTGGAACCTGGGTCCCTTACTGCCTCCCACTTTGATGGTGTGGGTGATCTGGAGGAGAATCTGATGCCCTTTATCACAGAGCTAAACACATAATTGGGGCAGGAGACAGAGAATCTGAAGAGTAGCTGAGGGGACTTCTGTCCCATGTCAGTCGAGGGCCAGCTGAAGCATCCAGGAGTTTGAGATGGAAGAGCACTTGGTGCCCCTGAATCATCCTGAAGGTGAGAGCAGTGTGGCTCCTGCTTCAAATAGGCCTTCCAAAACTTGTGCCAAAAGCCTCTTTGGGATAACATGGGAGGGAATTATGGGAAATATAGTGCCAGCTTAGCTAAATCACCGAGGTTCGAATAATAACATATTGGCATTTGGTTTTATATATCCTCTTCATAAACCTGTTAATAAGAATGTGGTCCTGAAAGATGGATCTACCCTTGATGTTCTGACAAAATAAGGGGACTGGCTGTGGACTAGAACCTGGGGAGAAGTTTATCCCACAAAGCTAATGAGTGACACCCTGTGAGCCTCTTGTTAGACGGCCTATTTCATCCCCCAGGCAGTGCAGAAGCAATCTCTCATCATTTTCCTACTGGTTGCCTGGTAATCCTCTTTTCTTTTGAATTTCTACACCTGGAATGTCTCAAATTCCCACCTCAGTGATTGCCATGTGCAGTGATTTTTCTTTGGTGTCCAGAAGACAGAACATGAAAATAACAGTTTTTCTGCCCCCACATTATCCTTTTGTTCAGCTAATTATCAAAGAGTTCTTTCATTGTCTGTTTTTACACTTCTTTTTCATTCCAATGTGTCATTCCAATCCCTCTTTCCAGAAGTCTGAGTGTGTGTGAGTAGCTTCCCAACAACAGCTGGCCTTTCGTTCCCATTGACTACTCTCTTTCACCCAGAACTTCTTTATTAACCAAAATACCCAGCTGTTATAGACAGAGCTGTAGATACCATCTTCTGGATATGTTGACATGCATTATCGTGTTAGCTTCTCATGGCATCCTCACAGCCCTGTATGAAGAAACTGGTCCTGTCCTTTAAGCATCCACTTGGTGCTATTGTAATTAAATTCAGATTAAACCTAAATGTAATAGGTTAAGCTTGATTGTATTTATAGGTGTATATTACATCCCACTCAGTGATTCCAAGTAGGGCATGGAGTCTAGTTGGGGAGGAAAGAGAATATTGATGAACCAGTACAAATCCATCATCATTCTTTGGAAAACCTCTATTCCAGAAGTAGATTATTTCAGAAAAATATGAGTAACAGTTCATTAAGCTAGAAATTCTCCCACACTCTCCAGCTTTCATCTTCTAGTGGTTTCTAGTATATGATTACAAGTTAAAATGCTAGAAAGAAAATACTTGTAAAGTGGATGAGTTGTATCAATTGGGAGTTATTTTTCTCCTCATGTGCAATTCTTTTGGCCCATAATTGTCCAAAAGTTCAGAAGCTATGTGATCTTGTCAAACGTCATCTATTTCAGCATTATCTACCACCTCTGATGTTGTGATACCAGACTGGCAATGACATCACATGTAGGGAGGTAACTTGAACCTGGCATCCGAGTCAGTACTCGTGAGAACCAGAGGTCAGGATGTACCTAAGGGATAAGGGTTAGGGAAGGAGCAGGCCATAAGTTAGAACTAACAATGGAGGGAGGACTGCAGATCCTGATGGCATCTGGGAGATCTGCGGAGAGAAGGCAGAGCAAAGCAGTTAGCTGGGACACCTGATGCAGGGAGTCAAAGATGGCTTTTGTTCCAGGCTGAGCCTTTGCCTTAGTCAGAAGAAGCTAAAACTTGCAGTTTAACTTAGGAACTTCCCCAGGGTGGCTAGACCAGGTCTGTAGGTAGAGTGAAGTGGGGGAATTTCTGGGTGAAAGAGAGTAGTCAATGGGAACGAAAGGCCAGCTGTTGTTGGGAAGCTACTCACACACACTCAGACTTCTGGAAAGAGGGATTGGAATGACACAGTGCAAATTGATCAGTGACTGCATCCAAGTCAGGTAGAGGTGCTCTCATTTTTTCCAAACTTTTGCGTAGAATTGACTGTCTCTTTAAGACTCCCCCTCACCTCCCCGCCTAGCTTCAGGTTTCTGGGATTTGGCAGCAAGACAGTCAAATCACAGGGAGTGAGATTTGGGGGAGAGGAAATAATTGAAAAGCTTGCTTGCTTATCAGGCAATAAATTATGTCCTGGGATTGATGCCAGGGTGGTTTTGGAGGGGCCAATACATACTGACCTCTGAAAAAAATGGATTTATTATCAAACAGCCTTTGTATGAAATCTTAACTAATGAGGGGCATGTCAAAGCACCGCTGCTTAGGCAGCTCCCATGTGCAGTTGCAACAAGGTTGGGAGGTTGGATTCTGCTGACATCTGTCTGGCAGAGACACCGCTGTTTGGAACCTCCTGCTAATCAGAAGTTTGTCCAGACCATTTCTCCTTTGGTAGATCATCCTCTACTGAATTGTAATGCAGATAAGGGGGCTAGAGCTGCCCAAGTTTAAAAGACACTGTCAGATGTAGTGGTGGTTGTCTACCCCAGTGAGTGTTTCTAAAACCAAGTAACTGTTGAATTGAATGGCAAATGAAACTCTGTTCCTGATAGAAGAGCACAGACCAAGATTATTTACCTTACCTTGTAAATAAAAAAGATTAAATTTTAACTCTAAATATTGGATGGAATATTTGATTAGTGTCTATGGTTAGATGACTTAGAAAAATCCCAAGCAAGTGGTTAAATAGGGGAAAAATCGATTCCTGATGAAGGATTTTGTCAATACTAGTATCTGTGGAGTGATTTAAAATGTAGAATCTCATTTAATGATCTGAACAACACTGTGACATAGATACTATGATCTCCTCAGTTTACAAAAATGAAAGCAGACCTATCTCACTAATGCAGTGGTTCTTAACTGGGGGCGATTTGACTCTGAGGGGACATTTGGCAATGTCTGGAGATATATCTAGTTGTCACAGCTAGGGGAGGGGTGCTAGAGGCACCTGGTCAGTAGAGGTTGGGGATACTGCTAAACCTGGAATGCACAGGAAAGCCCCACAACAATGAGTTACCCAAACCAAATGTCAATATTGCTATGGGTGAGAAACCCTGCATGAAGATAATGACATCACATGGTAGGAACAGGACTAGAATCCAGATTTTTTTTGACTCCCCCACTCCCAGTGTTGTGCTCATTACAATATGTTCTATATCTTCCCACATAAGATACCTTTAGAACAGGGAAGACATTTGCAGAAAAACTTTGTTTTATGATGTTCTGTACCATCTAAAGAGAGTCAATCTCCATCCTAGTATTAGAGAGATTTGGCCTGCTGGCTCTTCACAGAACCGAAGAAGCCTGTTGAATGTATGACTACAGAACATTTCAGAAGCAGGGATGGTGTCAAACTGCTCTGGAAACAAAGTGAAATATCAAGAGCCTAGAGGAAACATTTGTAAAATTGGAGTACAGATGTGGGAGGTGGGACAGGTAGGGAGTTGGTGTTGAAAAAGGAATAACTAGGGGGAAACCAAGGGTGTTTTGTGGAGTAGAATGTGGTGATGGATGGGACTTAATAGGACTCAGATGGGGTGTGCCTGGTGAAACAAACATGATCCACTTCCCCACCACCAAAACACTGGTAAAATTTGCATGGCTCCTTGATGCTTGCAGAGTGAAGTTCATACATGGGTGTGGTCCACATCTATTTATAAATGTATTAATCATAATCCTGCCCAGAAAAAAAAGACAATCCCTAAGTTTCAATTTTGGGCCCTTTAACTGGATCTTAATATATGCCCTAAAAAAATAGAAGATTAGAAGTTAGCAGAAAGGCCGGGTCTCCATGATACTTGCTTGTCATTATTGTGTGAGCACTGAAGCTTAACTTACTCATCTGTAAAATGAGTGAGTAAAGATCACCCTCACCAGTGTGGATGGGCATCATCCAATCTGTTGAGGGCCTGCACAGAACCAAAAGGCAGAGGAAGGGCAAATTTGCATTCTTTGGTAGAACTAGGACATCCATCTTTTCCTGCCCTGGTTCTGGAGCTTTTGGACTCAGATTGGGGACTTACTCCATTGGTTCACCAATTCTTAGGCCTTTTGTACTCAGACAGACTTACACCACCAGCTTGCAGATAGCAGATTAGGGGACTTCCTAGTTGACTTTGGGCCAACCCTAACCAATATCATACGTGGAAGGTGATTCTGGGAAACACCTTGATCTTGAACATCCAACCTCCAGAACTATGAGAAAATGTTTTTCCTTTGAGCCACCCAGGCTTTGATATTTTTGTTATAGCAGCCTGAAGTAAGCCAGTGCATAATAACTATTTGTTGGGGCGGGGGGGAGATAGAAGGAAGAAAGGTAGGAGGAAAAAAATGGATTCATTTATCTAAATCTTTAAATTTAGGACCTACGGAAATTGCTTTGACTTTGCAAATGCACTCAAAGTGCATTTTCATGCATTGAAAGCAGTAGATTGCATCTTAATAGCTTGAGGGAATTCCATCAGCCTTCAGATATTTCTGTTTGTACACAAAGAGATTGATGGTGAATTCGGAGGAATTCACTTTAACATTAATGAGGACTTGCTAGGTGCCAAGCACTGAGCTGGATTTGTAGATACTTGAAAACATCAAAGCATCTTTCAAGTCAGGGTTGTTCTTGTATCTAGGAAAAAAGTGGTTGCCATTGGCATGTTTTTTTGCCAGGAAAAATTTCCTGCCAGGTGAAATTTTCCACCAATCCCTGCCTTCATGAATTTTTATCAATAGAAATTTGTTCCTTTAGCTTAAAGGCATTTTGTAAAGCTCTCAGTTTAAAATGCAAATGCATGTTATTCCCATCTATCAGTGAGCATTTAAAGGCAGTTTATTGTATTTCTTTGGGTGGGAGGGATCCGGAAGGAAACAGTACAAAAGGAAGGTAGGTTTAAGAGACGAAGGGAGAGAGGCAAGGGAGGTCAGGGTGAGTGGCTGCCCTGGTTGGCAGTTGGTGGGAGAAGAAGGGAGTGGCTACCTGGGGGCAGACAGAACGGAATGCCATCGGTGGAATGTACCTGTGTAGGAAAAACTCTGTTTTTCCCTCCACACTACGACCACACTCATAGGAATTCTGACACCAGATGTGAGGGTTTTCCACACACCAATTCTCCAACACCAGCTGGGTGTCCTACAATTCAATTCAGTTCTGACATTCAATACCTGGAGTTATTGCAGACCCCACAGGTTAGAGGCTCCATCCCATAATACTGCCCTCCACTTCAGATACTAGTTGCAAGTAGTAAGTTCCTACATTACCGGCAATTTCTGTCTGACTTGGCTCCAAATCTGAGGTTCCCATGACCCCTTTCTTGGGTTTGATCCTTTGCTAGAACAGCTTACAGAACTCAGGGAAACACTTCATTACATTGACTTACTATATAGTAAGGGATATGATAAAGTATACAGGTGAACAACCAGATAAAGAGACACATGAGTAAGGTCAGGAAGGGTCCTGGGCATTTCTGTCTCTCTGGAGTTGGGGTGAGCTTCCCTCCTGGCATGTGGGTGTTTTCACGAACCTGGAAGCTCTCAGAATTCTGTACTTTGGGGATTTTTATGGATGCTTCATTATGTAATCATGATCAATCATTAATTCAGTCTAAAACCTCTCTCCCCTTCCTGGAGGGTGGGGGATGGGGTGGAAAGTTCTAAGCTTCTAATTATGACTTGGTCTTTCTGGTGACCAGACTCCATCCTGATGCTAAGAGTCACCTCCCTGGAACAAAAATAAACTCCTAACACTAAGGAAATTCCAAGAGATTTAGGAGTTCTGTGTCAGGAACCAGGAACCAGAATCAGGGACCAAATGCCAGAATAAAAGATACTCCTAGTGCTGTTATTTTTTAGGAAATTACAAGGGTTTTAGGACCTCTGTGTCAGGAACCAGGGCAAAGACCAATATATACTTTTCTTGTTTCATTGTGCCCCAAGTAGATTTCATATTTGCCTTCTATCTGGTCCTACCCTAATCACTTTGGCGGGGGGAAACATTCAGCAGATTTCTGTATGTAAAGCTAAGTAATTCTTTCAGTAATATATCTCAGCAATAATTCATTCATGAATGTGGATCTTGAAATGTGATCTGTGACTCCTGTAGGTTCCTAAAACACTTTTGGGATTTTCAAGGTGAAAACTGTCTCCTTAACAATGCTAGGACATTATTTACCTTTTTCACTCTCTTCCTCACATCTCAAATCTTCACACAGTAGAGCTTTCCAGAGGCTACATGATATATGATGTCATCAATCTGACAGGTAATAGAATGTGTGCTTGTGCATTCTTGTGTTTTTAAAAATTTTCAGCTTTAAAATAAATAAATAAATAAACTTACTTCTCAGTTTTAATCACCGATATATATATACCCCATATAAATAAAAGCTCATTGGAGTCTTTAATAGTTATTTTAAAAATATGAAGTGACTTGAACCAAAAAATTTGGGAGCTGTGAGTTTGGGACAGCTTCTAAAATTGGTCAGAATATCTCATAAGAGGAGGCTGCTCAGGACTTTTTGTTTTCATTTCTGCTGGTTTCCCTTCCTTTATTTCAGAACTCATAGGCTTAGATCCCACAGGAAAAGAAAGGGAAAATCTTATTAGAGGATTTTATACCATTCAAAGACTTTTAGATCTAAAACCAAATGAAAGGAAATTGATTTTTTTTTTTTTTTGGTATGTGTGGCAGAATCAGCCTTTTTCAACAGAAATCTTTTGCATCTTTAATCAGCTGTAAAATAGGTTGAAGAACTAGCTAAATAGGCAATAGATATATACGCCCATCTTACAGGAAGGCAGTAGGAATCCCAACCCTCCAACTAATCAAGGGGTGGAATAATTCTCCCACCTTTAATGAAGGGTTGGGTCTGTGAACCCCTGGAAAAACAGTGGTGGCCAGGAAATATGACTCTGAATGACCCAGTTGTAAGATGTCACTGCAGAATGTGGCACATCTAGCTTTCCCTTAGCCATCCAGAAAACTCTATCCTGAATTATACTTCTGTTCATGATACAAAGAAACAGATACTGAGCAATTACCTAAAAATGCATGCACAGCTTTATTTAGAGAGACCCACAAAATTGAGTTTTCATGAATTATAGAAGTAATTAAGACAATCAGCTTACATTTTTTGAATAATTTAGATAATAGGTCTGTATTCTTCTTGGGAATAACTAGGACACTTTGTAGATGAAGGAGCAATAATTTATCACTTTGGAAAGTGATTTCTGTACAAGAAACACACCATAATTGTGGAAGGAGTTAATGCCCACCTCCAAGAACAGAACTCATTTTGTTTTTGCTTTTGTTTTTTTTAAAGATTTTATTTATTTATTCATGAGAGACAGAGAGAGAGAGAGAGAGAGAGGCAGAGGGAGAAGCAGGCTCCCAAGGAGGAGGGAGCCCGATGCGGGACTCGATCCCAGGACCCTGGGATCATGACCTGAGCCGAAGGCAGACGCTTAACCATCTGAGCCATCCAGGTGCCCCTGAACTCATTTTGTATCCTTGTATTTTATCTGCATGAAACATGGAAGGCCTTCTCTTTGCAACTGTAGTTTTGAATTTAATTTTTGACCAGTTTCTTACTCAACTTTAGGGAAAACTGAAAATGTGTGGTTAAACTATTTTTTTGTACTACATCTGTTACAAAGTAACTCAAGGAAAGATGTGATATGGAATAGGAAACAATACCTGTTTCCTGTCTTTTGTTTTTGTTTTTGTTTTTTGTTTTTTGTTTTTCCTTTTGTTTTTGGAATCCTGAATTCAAAGAGTTAAGGTAATCCCATCCCCAAGTTCTGGGCACACCATTACCATCAACTTTGTAAAATCTACCTATTGGTTGGCTTTACTGTTGCTTCCCTGGTCAACCTTGATTGTTTTTCCCACTCTGCTCCTCTCTCAGTGACCAGTGCTGAAAGGTTTGAGATAGATAGGTATAAATCGTTGGAATACGGGTAGTGTCATTTTATGTGGGAGGTCTTTTTAATTTACTTTGATGATATTATGTTTTGGAGCTCATTTTATATCTTTTTTGTCGTTGTTGTTGTTAAACTCAATACTGTGTTTTAAGAAATCTATACATGTTTCAGTAAAGCATGTTTATTTTTTCTGACTGATGCAGAGTATCATCCTCCTGCCTTGTTTCCTTAACGATGAGCACTAAACCCCATCCCCCGCTGATTCATCTTTTGTCCTTTAGTTCAGAATTTAATGACATAGAGGCAGGGATTTCTGTCTAGTTTATTTACTGCTATCTTCCCAACACTCAGAAGGGTGCCTGGCACATGGTAGGGGTTCAAGAAATTTTTGTTGAATCAACGAATTTACTCATTTGCATTTGCTTAGGTGTGGACCATACAGGTGAATGTAAAATGTTTCCTTAGAAAATTCCATCCTGACTTCCTAGTCTAGGTTTTCTTACATACTCACTATATCCTGGACTTTTCGATGGAGGCACCAACCACAATTGTAATTGCAATTGTTCCTTTCTTTCTCTCTCTCTCTTTCTTTCTCTTTCTTTCTTTCTTTTTTTCTTTCTTTTTCTTTCTTTCTTTCTTTCTTTCTTTCTTTCTTTCTTTCTTTCTTTCTTTCTTTCTTTCTTTCTTTCTTTCTCTTTCTTTCTTTTTCTGTCTTTCTCTCTTTATCTTTCTTTCTCTCTTTCTTTCAAGATTTATTTATTTTAGAGAGAGAGAGAGGGAGAGAGCGAGCATGGGGAGGAGCAGTGGGAGAGGGAGAGAGAAACTTTAGCAGACTCCTCATTGAGCTCAGAGCCCTATGGGGGGCTTGAACTCAGGACACTGAGATCATGACTTGACCCTGAGATCGCGACCTGAGCCAAAATCAAAAGTCCAAGGCCTAACCGTCAGCGCCACCCAGAGGCTCCATTGCACCACTTTCTTGATTAACTTTCCTGGCTTTGCTCATTTGTTGCTGTCTAACACAGACACTGAACTTCACTATGCTTTTACTGTCTTTGGCAGTCTCTGCCAGCCATTCTCCCTGGCATGTGATTCTTGGTGGTGCGAGGTAGCGGTAGCAATAGCAGTGGTTTGGGGAATGGGGGAATGGTAAAATCTACATCAGCATTAGCCCTGAGCCTGGGCAAATAAATAATTAATCACTACGAAATACAGCCTGACTGTAAGTTCTCTGGGCCTTTCCCACTACCTTTTTCCCACCAGACTACTTTCCCAAGCCAACTCTATAGAAATTCTGGAACAGCTTCTGACTGAGGTGGATAAACACTGATCCTGTAGTTCCCCAGTGTCATCAACGAGGCATAATTTTGTGCTTTTCTCCTACAATTTTGAGTCTTCTTTATTCCGTGAAGGCTGTTTGGATAGAAGGAATGTGGGTGAGAGAAAGAGGAGAAAGAAGAGGGAAAAAAAAGTATGCACAGTGTTCACAAAGAAGAGTTCAGTAATGCTTTCAAATATTAAAATTATAATATTAAGGTTATATTTGAAAAAGAATTATCAATTGAATTATTCTCAGGGTCCTTGCTTACTGTAGAAAAAAATATGGATTTATTCAGCGAGAGAACCTGGCTCAATTGGTGGCTAGAACCTAATCAATACAGTAAAGTACTCAACAAGGCTGAATGTAATCTTTGCTTCTCCCACAAAACTATAATTTATTAAAAATAAATTCAAGATCCATATTGCTAAGTATCACCCACTAGTGCAGGGTTAATTATATAAACTTCAAAACATGCTAGCAGTCACCATAGATAAATTAGTAGCTGGCATAAAATTTGATGGCAGAAGAAATATGCTCACAAGCTGACAATTTGGGGTAGTCAGGAGTACATGAAAAATGCAGTTTAAACATTCGTTCTCTAGTTTAAACACTAATTGATTAGTAGTTTGATCACAGACATTGATACTGTTGACCTCATTAACTTCACTATATCTCGACATGTTAAAAATGCAGCGGAAAAATAAGTGCATAAAATAGGAATCAGACTTTGAAAATGTTCTGTTGTCTTGAAAGCTCAATTAGGAATGAAATGTCAGTTCTGTAGTGTGAGCTTTTTTGGAGCTAGTTTGCTGCAATCTGATGTTCGCTTTCAAGTAGAAATCAAGTAGTATCTGACCGTAGTTTGTCACTTGGTTCTCTCTTAAATGTTATTAAATCTGTTCCCCTTTTTTTTTCTTTCCACTTCTTTTTCTTTCCTTTATTTATTTATTTATCTATCTATTTATTTATTTATTAAATTTTGGCTACACTTGAGGGACTAGATAGAAAAAGTGCTCTAGATTGCAAGTGCTTAGAAAGTGTGAGTGTGTGTGACTATTAAGATATGTGTTATTTAATGGTACTTTCTCATTTCTCTCTTTCTTCTTTTTTTTTAAAGAAATTGCCTTTTATGTTCTTTATGGAAGTTCAAAGAGCAAAATATTATATCTTTGTGATATGGTAAATGATTCTGAGTTCTTAGGGTATGGCAAATCAGGATTTTCCTGAGCCCGGAGTTACTGTTTGCAAGTGTAATCTGTTGGGTAAGAGCTCTGGAGCTCTGGGAGCTATTAGCCTCGTAGGACTTTTCCTTCTGTATCTCAGAGGATCCCTCCAGACCTTCTCCTGCTTGTCATCCGTCCTCAGCCACACACACCTCCCAACTCACAGTTCATCTTCTCACATCTCCTCCCCCCGCCCCACTTCAAACCTCTACGGTCATCATAGAGGTTGGCCTATCTCTTGCCTTTACAACACCCTACCCCTCCTGCTGCACTTGAAGTTCTTTTCAACTTGATTTTACCTGTATAAAGTGTTAAACAGTAAGTATTTTTTCCTTCATCTGATGGTTAAGAGAGACAATTTATTATTTATGAGTGATGCTGCTTAGGGAAGTAAATTTAGTTCCTAAACTTCCATTTTCCATCACAAATATTGAGGTGATCATTTTAAATTTAAGACCCAATTTTCAGACCAGATATATTCAGCTAACAGGGACTTTAAGAATTCTTTTTTTTTTTTAAGATTTATTTATTTATTAGAGGGGGGGGCAGAGGGAGAGGGAGAGAATCTCAAGTAGACTTTCCGATGAGCATAGAGCCCCATATGCGGCTTGATCCCAGAACCCTGAGATCATGATCTGAGCTGAAATCAAGAGTCAGATGCTCAACTGACCAAGTCACTCAGGCACACCAAGACTTTAAGAATTCTTTATTGAAAAGGGCTGTGTTACTACTCATTGAAAATTCTGATTTAGGACTTTCAATGTATTTTCAGACTCAGGATTTCAGAGATTTTTTTTTTAAGATTTTATTTATTTATTTGAGAGAAAGAAAGCACGCACAAGCAGGGGGAGCAGCAGGCAGCGGGAGAGGGAGAAGCCGACTCCCCGTCGAGCAGGGAGCGTGATGTGGGCCTTGATCCCAGGACCCTGGGATGGTTACCGGAGCCACAGGCAGATGCTTAACCAACTGAGCCACCCAGGATTTCCCGATTTTTTTTTTTAAAGGAAAGATAATTTAAATATTGTGTAGCCTAGTGGTTTTCAAAATTTGGAGAGTAATGTAGAAACAAATCCTATTTTTTTAAATAAGTTTCTACTGGAGAGGAAAAGCAGAGCTGCCTTGGCAATGAATGATGCCCACGTCCCTCTCCCTTTGTTTTCCTCTGTGGAACCATACGGCCTCATGAAATATCATTTTAAAGCTGGTGAGGGTGTTCAGATTCATTTCTATTTTGACTCTTAAATAAATATTTACTTTTGTCAAACATTCCATTGCCAACATTGTGCAGTCCTCTGCAAAGGAACTGTGGGATCTGGTCTTCCCTGGATAGGTGGACTAGTTTTTCTTGACTCCTACTAAGGCCACTTTCATTCTGTCTTCTTTTCCTGCATCTGCAAGCTCAGCATGTCCAACTAAGATATCTACTAATAGCTCCTGAATTTACTCTTTCTTTTCCATTTCTTCAGCTAAACATCAGCATTCTAACCAGTTTTCCTGTTTCTGGCCTCTCCCCAATTCAAACACTTCAGTCTGAGGAATAGATTAAATCTACCAAGCCAGTAGTAAATTTAAGTCAGTAGTAAATTTCAAGTCCTCAGTTTCCTTTACAGCAGCTAAAGCTGCCGTACACCAGCCAAAAGAAAAGGGAGCATTAAGCGGATGAGACTTCATACTGTTGGATAAACATTGTGGGTAAGATATTGGTCCATCTTCCAGCAAATTTCATCACAAAGGCATGTTCAGTTCTTTTCTTTTTTTTTTTTGAAAAAAATTTTTTTTTTAAATTTGAGAGAGAGAGACAGAGATAATGAGAGAGAGAGAGCATTAGCAGGGAAGAGAAGGACCCTGCTGAGCTTGATCCCAGGACCCCGGAATCATGACCTGAGTGGAAGGCAGACTCTTAACTGACTGAGCCATCCAGGAGCCCCGGGATGTTCAGTATTGAACATCTTTGAGAAAGACTGAGATAGGTGAAAAAAACAGTGATTATAGAGGCATAGATTCTGTTATGAACAGAATCTGTCCTGGCAAAATTCATACATTGAAGTCCCCTAGCCCCCAGTATATAACAGATTGTGACTGTCTTTGGAGATAGGTCTTTTAAAGAGGTAAATGAGAACATATAGGTGGGCCTCAATACAATATGTCAAGTGTCCTTCTAAGAAGAGGGAAAGACACTACGTGTGCACAGAAGGAAAGGCCAGGTGAAGATATAGCAAGAAGGTATCATCTGCATGCATGTCTTTGTGTCTCAGGGTAAGGTATCAGAGCAGTTCCTCAAAGGGATGCTTAACTCTTGAGTCTATTGCAGGTTTATAAAATATTAGCACTCAAATAGATTATAGGCTTCATGATACAAATCTTTAGTTCTTGTTAGCACACAGGTTATAAATATTTAGAGTGATTTCCATACCATTTAATGGAACATTTTAATTTTGTCTACTTCTCAAGTTATTCCAGGCTTAATCAATCATCTTTCCTTTAATCTGTAATAACATATACTTTCAGAGAATTTAGCTGTCTCTCTCTTGTTTTGTTCTCCATAATCGCTATATTTTTCTCCTACCTGGAGTGAGTCAAAAGGCATATGTCACTGTATATTTGCTCATTTTTGCCATCAGTGTCTGAATTCTAGCAGGACATATCTATATATGTTGTATAAATTCTTTGACTATGAAAATACATAATTTTATTACCTTCTTATCTTTCCTTAGTACCTTTTGAGTATGGTTTCAGTGGACCTACCCAAGGAATATTGCACCATTGCCAAAAAGAATATGCCCAGAGTTAGCAACATAGATCATTTTAGGAACATCTGAATATGTTTTAAATACAATTAATTGTCATAGCATATGATGAGCACAGCCCACAAAAGGGAAACTCGGTTTGTAAAGGGAGTCTGTCATTTTTGAAAATATAAAAAAGAATAATTGTTAAACTGTCATCAGGTTAATGACTTCATCTTAATAATTTTGATAAATGGCAAATATATTGAGTGTTATAAAGACACTCAATAAATTTTAAAACATTGAACAACGGCCTTGCCTTTTCTTCCCCTAAGGAGATCTAGCAAGACGTCTTGTTTTTTTTTAAAAAAACTCTTTAAGATCATTTAGCTGATATTCCCTCATGTATGAGACATATCCATTGCATAGCTAACTGATGAATTGACCTAATTTTATCAGCAAAATTAAATTTTCTCTTTAGGTAGGTGTTTTAAAGAGTCCTATGTGAAAACCTCAGCTAATGAGTATTCTGCATAATAGTTTGTTTTATTAGACGATTATTTTCAAACTAATTCCTGCTTGGAGAGCCATATATTGTTTTCCTTTCATGGAGAAAACCATTACGTTTAAAATATTTGAGAAAGATATGTGAGATCACCATGAAGCAACATAGAGTCTTTAAACATACCTCCAAAAGAAAAACAAAAACAACCCACAATCATGGTAGAATCTTAAATCTTTAAAGACGTACATATTGTTTATTCCAACTTTTTCTGTTTAACAGAAAGCTGGTTGGAGGTAGAGCCAAAGCTAGGAGTCAAATCTGTCATTTTTACATGATTTTATACTGTTCTTATTTAACTGTATGGCATCTTTACAGTCAGACATTTTGGGGTCAGATATTTTCAGGATAGATGGTCTATTAACATCTTGTCTGGCTTCATTTGCATGTGATGCCCAGTTGTAGAGCTTGGAGTTTTAATCCTTAACATGTCATCCAGTAACTTAAGATTGGACCATAAAAGGTCGCTCATTTAGCTTGGTCTTTGTGGTTTAGTCCTTCCCTGAGTAAGTGTTGATCTTTGGCAAGGTCAAGGTAAAATGTAATCCGGAGCCTGGTCTGAGTTGTAATTGATTGTATTTTAATTAAGAAAAAGGGTTTTCAGACACTTTTGGGTAAAGGAAAAGAAGGCTGGGAAAAAAATTTGTGAGTTGGGAAATAACTGCAATTTACTTGCCAAGTACAACTAGCCAATAATAGTTTGAATATGAATGGAATTGAAAATTAGTAATATTGCTGAAACCCAGATTGTTTTTATTTCAATTTGTATGAGAAGTTTCAGGGGAAAGCCACCAAGAAAATGGGATCTGGAATTCAGGGGACTGTGATGGCCAGTAAGCAGCTGTGCACGTTGGAAGTCACTTCATATCTCTAATGTTACCTCATTGTAAATTAGGAATACTAGTAATAGCCAACTTTTATTGAATATGTACTGTGTGCCAGGCATCATTCTAAACTGCTTTACGTGTATTAACTCATTTAATCATAAAACTCACAAGGTCATTACTGTTATAAGCCCTCCTCTACTTCCTAAATGAAGAAACTGAAGCAACAAAGAGGTTAGATCATTTGCCCAAAGTACCACAGTGAGTTGGGGAAAAACCAAGAACCAAATGACTGAGCTCCAGAGCCTATGCTCCTAAACCCTACATCTTATGCTTTTGCTGTGCTTAAGACATTAAATAAAGTGGGGCTATTGGAAAATTCTTATATTAGATGCAGCTCATGTAATCAACCTTATGACAGCACTTTATTGTTCCTAACCCAGAAGTTCAGTTGGACTAAAATTTTAGAATTCTGTTTATTGAACTCTTTTATGTTTCCAATGCATATTTATTCCACAAATAGTCAAATAGCATCACTGAAATACCCTTCATCTCCAGACAGGACTTGTTCCATAATGGATTAATGCACTCTCCATTTTTGAGTCCTGAGGAGTCTTTCAAACACCTTTTCTGATTGAAAAAAAAAAAAAGTCCACCTGTTTTTTAGATGAGGAATATTTCTTATACAAAATATCAACTTCTGAAAATACTCCTAAAAGAGTTTTTATACTGGTTTTATTTATTTATTTATTTATTATTTTATTATTATTTATACTGGATTTAGAAGGTATATTTGTTGACATCAATCAGTAGTTATGATGCCTTTGAGGATGGCAAAGGAGACATTTTTCCATTTTTTCAAAGATTCTCACTTTTCTAATTTCCCTAATGTTTTCAGTCTGCAGGTTTGTGGATCCAGGTTTATGGTTTGTCTGCCCTCAAGCCACAGGATACAAATTCTGTGTGCATTGCTCATGATAAATTCAGTAGATATTTGTGTAAATGTCATGCTGCATGTAAAGTGACAAGAATTTCACTATAATTTGGCATGAGGTGAAACATTAACTAAGGGATATACATACAAATAAGTTGAGGGAAAACATTTTGCTGTCAGGTAGTTTGGAAAATGACCATAATGAACACTGTTGGCATTTTTGTGACCTATAAATGCTATATAAAGCTTTACCAAAAAATCTACTGAGGTCAGCAGCAGCAAAGCATTAACTAATGGGTACTTAAACTACTAGCAAAAATAAATCATATTAAAACCTCAGAAAAATAAAACACTATTTACTGATGCAGAATAGATAACATGATTATTGCAAGTCACAACATATGAGAATGTAATATCATTCATAAAATACAGAATAAAATAGACCTATTTACTTCACATTATTAATTTTGATGCACACCTTCTTTCTAATTAGTAGAACAAATGTTAATGGCAAAAGCCTGGATGCCCAAGTAGAAGCAAGTATCCATTCTACAGGGAGCTGAACTGGGGATTCAAAGCATTAAAAATTATTTTATATTTAGTACAGCCTCTCCCCAAATAAAAGTTAGTGCCCTTTAATATGTGACACTGTCTAATGCTCTTTGATGTTCGTGTCAAAGCTTTAGAGACTGATTTGAATGAAATGATCATAGAAGGAAACCAATGGGGAAATGAAGAAATAGGTTGATTCCATTGGATTGTGTACTGTTTCCTCAGTTAGTCTCTGCGTTGCAATTGAATGTCAGCTGTCCCCTGAGAATAGCGTTATGATTTTTAGTCACCTTTGGGTCTTCAGCATTGGTAAATTTTCAAAAAAATAGGGACTAGAGAAATTTGAGTACCATCTTCCATAGATCTTCTCTTCCCTCTCACTTTGTCTCTGATTTTTTTTTTTCTTTTTTCAGTCTCACTAGCGTAGTTCTTTGGTTTCTATCTCTACATCTATCCTAACTTGTCAGGTTAACCCCTATGTATAGGCTTAGTTGTTCTGCATACTTTAGAACCCATCTTGATCTTAGGAGTGTTCTAAGTGGTAATATATAAGCCTACTTAAAAACTTACATGCCTTAGGGTGCCTGGGTGGCTCAGTCGGTTAAACGTCTGCCTTCGGCTCAGGTCTTGATCTCGGAGTCCCGGGATGGAGTCCCACATTGGGCTCCCAGCTCAGCGGTTAGTCTGCTTCTCCCTCTGCCCTTCACCCTGCTTGTGCTCTCTCTCTCTCTCAAATAAATAAATAAAATATTTAACAAACAAACAAAAAACCTTACATGCCTCAAACTGAAATAAAATTATGGTGATTCTACTCTGTCTATGGTGATCCAGTCTTCTGGAACTTGAGTTTCTCTTTCTAGTTTCCATTCTTCTAGAGTGAGTAATTTTGTTTTCTGTTTCTCTGACTAGGTATCAAGGCCTTAAATCCAGTTATTCCAGTTGTCCAAATCACTGTCTTAAATATCTGTTCCACAAATATTTGTTCCTGGTAAGAATTTCCACCCTATTTTGAGTAGAGCCATTTCCTGCCTTATCTTCCCTGTCTAGAGTGTAAGCTCTGTAAGAGCAGCAGATGTATGTGCTTTCTCCACTTGGAAATATTGGTCAAAAGTTTACCAAACCCACTTCCTCTGCCTGACTCCACAACTGAACTGTACTTCACAGATCTTTCCATTTAGGTGGGACAGTAAGACTAGTCCCAGCTGATAGAATTTAAGCAAAAGTAATGTGCCCATTTCAGTTTAAACCAATTAAGAGCAGATGTGTATTCGCTAAGCTCATGCTCACTCATTCTCTGTCCTGTCTCTCAGCTGGCTGATTGATGCTAGACTGATTGTGAAAACATGTGTTGGAGAGAGTGGAACTGAACAAGGTTCTTTTGCTGAATGATTGCATGCAGCAAAAACTGTGTTGTCAATCTGCTTTGGAGTATGATATGTTAAGCCTCTGAAGTTTGGAGGCTTGTCTATTTTTTTTTCCCCAAGCAACAACCTACGTTAATTTATTCATAAGTGGGCTGTGGCTATCATAAAAATCTAAAATACATGGCAATGGTTTAACATTTGGGTGACGGAATTCAAAGAAACACATATTGAAGGCTGGAAATATGGCGATTCATATAAAGTACTGATAGCACATGTGGGAGGCAGACCATATGCCTGCTCAGCTGACAGGCGTAAGGGAAGTGAATTAAAAGAATAAAATTGTTAGTGTATTTTGGCTCATATTAATTCATGTTGACAAAGATGAAGTGACCTCAGGAAAGAATTGGCCAACTTGTAAGCATAAATGAATGGAAATAGAGAAAGTCTAGAAAAAAGCTCCTTGAAGAGTTGGAAAAGTTGACTGTTTCTAGCTCTGAAACAACTGGATATAAGATTTGATGCCATATGTAACTGAGAAATATTGTGAGCAAAAGAAGCCTATTGAAAATGGTCTTCCTAGTCAAGCTCGATAGACTCAAAAAAGCAGGCATTAAGGTTGGAGTGGCCTGTTGGCAAAAAAAGCAAATAAATACATCGGATTTGGGAACTGTGTCCATAAAGGGACATCAGCTACGTTTGCTGTGCATCATACGAGTTGGTCAGATGCTAACATACCAATTGATAACAAATAATTTAGAAGCCTAAAAAAGCAATAAGCTGGGACTAAAACTCTCTAAACTTTAAATCAAGTATTGGAACGTCAGCCTTCAATGAGCAGAAACCAGGTTTCCAAAGTTTTTCTGCCTCCAGAGCGAGGAGAATATCCAAAATTTATTTTAAATATGGCTGTGGAGTATTTTGACATGAAAGAATCATCTCTCCCAACTCAGAAGGCCAGGGATCAAAAGAACAATGGATGGAAATGTTCTTTCCAAAGAACACAATCAGGTTTGTAAAATCTGTCCCATAGGATTTCAGAATTGCTGTGTACCAATACTGCTTTGTGATTTCCATTCTTCTCTTTTCTGAATGGGAATGTTTATTGCGGTTACGTTGCCCTTGCTCCACCATTGTGCAGTGAGTGTCAGAGGGAGGCCAATAATTTATCTTTTTGGTTCACCAGACTATGAGAAGCAATATGAGGCAAGTTAAAAAGGACTTTGCATCATCAGGAATTCTTAAACTTTCAGTTGACTGCAATGAATGCTTAGGACTTTGAGTTTTCCTTGGGAGTGGATAAATGTGTTTTACACGGTGGGATGAAAAGCAAAATGGGTATTTCTTCACCACAGCAGAGGACTGTGGCAGAGACAATGGAGTATGTTCACCAAACCCATTTCTTTTTCTTCTTGGGCATGTTGATGTACTAAGTTTCCTCACCAACTTGTGATAGATAAAGCTATATGACTGGATTCTGGTGAAAGCAATGTGGGCAGAAGTATTAAGTACAGCTTCTAGGTCTAGACCATAAAAATCGCCCATGAACAATTATTCATTTTCTTCCTATTTGAGGGCATCCTTGGAGTTAGGAGTCAAGTTTGTGAAGCAAAGCCCTGTCGATCCCATCACCATTTTCATTAGATTATGGCATAAACAATCAATAAGTTTTTATTCAATGACTGAAACTTTAAGGTTGGGTTGTTTTTTTGTTTTTTGTTTTGTTTTCCTAGTACTTAGCCTACCCTGACTGATACACCCAATATTTACAACTTTTGCTTTTTCATGAGACACTGCTCCTAGATTTATTTTGTATGTTTTTAATACCACAAGCCTTTTTATTTTGTATAATCTATGCTTTAACCAAGATAATAATCCAGTCTAGTTTCCTTAGATTGATTTCATAAATTACTGAATTGAATACTTGGTTGATTTATTTTTATTCTTTGTTTGTTTAAAGTGAAAGCCCTTAAATCTATTAATTTTACCCTGAGTACATTTTACTCTGGTTCTCTGAGTACAGCTTTGGCCACGTCCCATAAATTTTGACGTATTATTTCATTTTACCACGTTCTCTTTATCAGTATTTTCCAAGGGGGCTCCCAACGAAGTTTTTATTTCCTCATTGATACAAGAGTTTAGGAGAATAGTTTTAAATTTCCATGTGGTTAAGCCTACTGGTTTTAAATACTTCACAGGGTTGTTGAAGTATTAAATGAGAAATTGAAGGCAAAATCACTCAATCACACAATTAACACCATGCCTAGTTAATCATAATCACTCAGTCAATATTAATAATTGGTATTAAATTGCTTTTACTAATATTCTGCTAAACTCTAAACACGGTAACTATGCCAATGGAGGGAGAGCAGTCCAGTTTTCCGGTTGAATCTGGTTGTTTGAACAATGGGACCAGTGGTGAAAGAACACAGAATCTCAGATTCCAGCATAAGAAAGCAGGATCCCTCTCTCTCTCTCTCTCTTTTTTTTTAAGATTTTATTTATTTATTTGACAGAAAGAGACAGCAAGAAAGGGAACATAGGCAGGGGGAGTGGGAGAGGGAGAAGCAGGCTTCCCGCTGAGCAGGAAGCCCGATGATCCCAGGACCCTGGGATCATGACCTGAGCCGAAGGCAGACACTTAATGACTGAGCCACCCAGGTGCCCAGTATCCCTCTCTTTTATGTGGCAATATGTGCGTCCGGGTCTTCTAGTAGTCTACTAGTGTATAACAAACCACTGCCAGATTGAGTGGGCTAAAAAAACATTTACTGTGCTTACAAATCTGAAATTTAGGCAAAGAAATAGGGTAGGTAAGCCCTTCTCCACTAAGCCTCAACTAAGGCATCTCAGAGTCTGGGGGCTGGAATCATCAGAAGGTTTACTCATTTATGTATCTAGTGTTTGACCGCACTGGCTATTGGTTTAGACCTTAGCTGGTGCTGTTGGCCAGAACAGTAACTGGTGGCCAATGTGGTCTGAGCTTCTTCACAACATGGTGGCTGGATTACAAAGAAGAGGTACGGAAAGAAAGAGACAGACGGCCGGGTGGAATCAGTATTGACGTTTCCAGCCTAGCCACAGAAGTCACACAGTGTCTCTTCCTTTATATGTTATTCGTTAAAAGCAAATACTAGGGGCACCTGTGTGGCTCAGTCAGGTAAGCATCCGACTCTTGATTTCAGCTCAGGTTCTGATCTTGGGGTCATGGGATCAAGCCCTGTGTGTGGCTCTGCTCTGGGTGTGGAGCCTGCTTAAGATTCTCTCTCTCATTCTCCCTCTGCCTCTCCTCCCCCATCCCCTGCTCACACACCTGTGCTCTCTCTCTAAAAAAGAAAAAAAAAAGCAAATACTTAAAATACTAAGGAAGTCTGTATTCAACGGAAGGAGAAATAAACCCCACCTCTTGATGAAGGACTGTCAAGGTAACATTGTAAGAACATATGGGATGGAATAAATTGGTGTGATCATCTTTAGAACATGCATCTACCACACTGGGATTTTTACTAATTGTGGTTTTCATTTGTATCCCCTACTCTGATACAATGTGAAAATTCTAGTCAGCTTCTGATTTGAATGTTGGCTTTAAGTCTTTATGTTTATTACTGTGTGTTTTCTTCTGAATCTTCATAGGTACTTTAGTGGGCACAGTAGAGAAGCTAGATATTACTCTTTGTTAGAGGTGATTTAGACCATTGTGGGCCACTTTTGAACTTTTCCCCTACTGCCAAAATACAGATCTTATTGAGAAATACCACCAAATCAACTGGGTTGATCTAAGTTTGGTGCAATAACTAAAATACACTTCCATGTGGATAATAATTCCTTCCCCATTTTAATTTAGCAATGTACCACTGCTTTGTTTATGGCTATAACTTTTAAGAATGGTAGAATCTTGGCCCTGGGCTGGAAACGTCATCAAGATTGGAGTAGTGATCTATGCTTTGAGCAGCCAAATCTAAATCAACTTTTGAAATATTACTTGGGTTGGCAAGATGCAGCCTGGACCAAGGACATTTGACTGCAAGTCAAAAACTTCTGGAATGGTAGATAAAGCTCTGACATTCATACCAGCTGTGACTTTGATTAAGTCACTTATTCTGCATTTCTGGATATCTGCCTTAACTTTCTGTCTAGACCTACTCACTCCCCTTTCAAAATAGGAGGGATAGAGAGAGCTGACAAAGAAAGCTAATACTTCTTAAGTTTATTAAAAACTAAGTAGCACTACATGATGAGTTGGCAGAGCCTGGATCAGCTATAGAACCTAGAGCATGTTTCACCCAATAAGTAAAATCCAAAAAGAAACTCTTTCATAGTATAAGGCAGAACCTTATTTGTCAATAATAATAGTTAATATTCGTTGAATGCTTAATATAGGCCAGGAACTATGCTAAATATTTTATTTATTGCACCTAATTTTCCCAACAAGAAAACTGAGATAGGTAGTATTATTACCCTCATTTTAAAGGTATGGAAACAGGCTCACAAGGTTAAATACATATTCAAGTTCTCACAGCTGAGTGACAGAGCAGGAATTCAAATGGGAGTCTTTCCAACTCCAAAGTCCATACTTGCAAACACTTCACTATACTGCAGACACCATGTGGATCTAGTTCGACCCTACTGATTTCACAATGTAGTTGTTTAGGACCAGAGGTTACATGAACTTCCCAAAGTCACAAAACTAATTAATTATTTAGTCAGGGCTTTAGGTAGTGTGTTGAAATACTTTGTGATTCTCTACATGTCGTGGCACTGTGTAGAATTTAATTCCACTTACAGGCGTGACATCCCCCAAAATTACCAAGTCCTAATCTAAATAATTAAATATCAGAATTTATGTTTTGTCAATACTTGAGTTCTTATCAAAATTGTTGCTTGGCAAACAGTTCTCTATAACAGATCGTAGCAACATCTCTACTTGGTCATTTCTCAGAGATATTTTCAGGATCAATGTAATCATGTCTGTGAAGTACACAATGTGAAACAATAAACATTATTTAGATAAACTATAAGATGCCCATAGCGCTGTTGTATTTGTGACTGAGATCATTTCTCGCCATCAGCTGACCACAGTGCAGAAATCCAACAACCACAAGACACTCCCCTCCCACCTACCCAAAGTAGTTCTTTCCTTTTCTGGTTAGGCAGTTAGTAGCACAGAGAGTTGTGGTTGTTGGATTTCTACGCTGCAGGTAGCAGAGAGCAAAGAAATGATAGTAGTCACAGATTCAGCAATAGAACAAGCTTTACTGGCATGTTTATTTCCTATAAGATACTACACCAAAGTGCTATCTTGCATTTCCCCAAGGTCCAACCACAAACACATTATTGCCTAATGAAAATTACTGGGATAAAGCCTGACACAGTGCCATCTGGTGGCTTCTATTTAATAATAAAATAGACCTATAAATCCTTTCTCATCTCACCCTAGCTTCTCATTGACTGTGGAAAGCCAGCTTCAGTAAGCTGTCTGTGATAAAAAGTTCTGTATGTTACAGAAAATTTCAGAAAGTAGTTGGTTGTGTCATAGTGAAGAAATTCCCCAAGATTTTTTTCAAACATGAAATAATTTTATGCCTTAATCTGGGGAGTGCTTTCAGAGTAAGGAAGAGGAAAAGGCTCCTTAATGTTATTATATGAGTATCATTTGCATTAGTGTCCTCTCTTCCATGATTTTCCCAGATTAGTTTTATGGATCCTCAGTCCTGGCACATGTTCTTTTTCTAGTGTTCCTGATAATTTCTTTAATACAAGGCAGGGATATTAACACTTTTTTTGAGAAAATAACATTAATGCTTATTACTGTGAAACAACTGATAACGGCAAGTCAGTGGTTGGTAAATAGCCTCTACTTCCCCTAAGACAGCAAACTCCAGATTTTGAGAGTGGCCAAAACACTGGCCACGGTGTCTGGCTGATGATGCGTGTGTCATCCTTAATGTTCCTGTACAAATTCCAGGCATACTTGCCCCCATCCCAAGGATGGGAGCCAAGATAAATCATCTACTTTGTTCTCCTTGTCTTGACAGTTCTGAAATCTATACAGTCCTTGCCAAATACCCCTCTGAAAAAGAGAGAAATCCTGCCCTTTTCTTTTAGTCACCATTTCTCTCTCTCTGGAAAACAATCGTTTTTCTTAATCACTTTTTTTTTATACTCCTTCTCTGTGCAACATGAGTGTCCTTTTCGTCAGCTTTTTTTTTTTTTTTTTTTTTAAACCTGAGCATCATTTCTTGTCTCATTTGGCTATTTCTTATGGACTCATTGGCAAATTAGCATAATCAGTTCTGGAGTTGGCTTGAGTATATTACCTATTCGCAGTTATATCAAATATCCAATTTTAAATTTTCATTTCAGCTCTGAATTATGCAACATCCAATGACTTTTAACCATTTAAAACCCAGTAATAGAAATAGGTAGTGCATTATTAACCTGTATTCTCCTGTGATTTAAGTATATTTTAGAAGCCTGGCAACTTTGGAAGATTTGTTAACCATCTTATGGCTATAAGGCTAGTAAGGGACTTCTTACAACGTGTTTTACCTCAAACATTGTGAAAAATTGATATTTTAAAAATTCATGGCAGTTTTACAGATTTCTGTGGTCCAAGTAAAAAAATAAAAAGTAAAGGCAAAAGAGATGATATTCTCTTTATTTAAAAAAAGTTTTTTTTAAAGATGTATTTATTTTGGCGAGAGCGAGAGCGCACGGAGGGAGGAGCAGAAGAAGAGGGAGAGAGAAACTCTAGCTGACTCTGTGCTGAGCATGGAGTCCAACTCTGGGCGCGATCTCATGACCCCGCGATCACCACCTGAGCCGAAACCGAGTCAGACACGACCGACTGCACCACCCAGGTGCCCCCAGAGATATTGTTTTTAATAGCTGCTGTCTACTTTTGCCTAAAATATAAGCCTGTATGAAATCTCCAAATGGTAATGTGTTTATTTTATGACAAAATAAAAAGCAAGGAAGATGAGATAAGCATGATTTTATAAATGGTCATATAGGAAAGCAAACTTCTCAAATCTCAGTTTGAGAAGGGCTCAGGGCTGTGGAGGTCAAAGGGGTTAAGTGTGAAGAGAGAGGAACATTTCCTACTCTCTAACGTCCAGAGGTTTCCACCTTTAGATTCCCTATCATTCCCATATTTTATTCTTTTTTTCTCTTTTGGAGTGCAGGCCCCTGGCCCAGGGACTTAAACTTACCCTGATGGGAAATATGACCTGACTTTCCAAGCTGCGACTCGGATTCATTTTCTAGCAGGAACATTGCAGCATGGTTTCATAAGATGCTCAGGACAGAACTTTGCTTCAGTGGTTGGTTTTAGCTCTCTGGTTGTCTCTAGGGAAAATGCAAACTAGGTCTTAAATAAATAACTCACAACCTAAACTCTCAGAACATAGTCCATGTGGAAGCTGGAGGGTGCCTTTAGGTTTAGAAATATCAAAGAAATCCTCATTGGCTTCTCTCCAAGCTCTCTCGGAATTCTTGCACGTCCCAACAAGCCCTACTAGAAGTCAGCAGGAAGCTGGAAGGCACACAAACCCTTGAACTTTTGAACTCTGAAACAGCATCTATTTTCTCAGTTCTGTTTGTTGACTCCTCTTTGATCTCATCTTATTAGAAAGATAATACCCTAACATTTTAGCATATTTAAAATAAACTGCTCCGATAATCCTCCAGGGAGCTCAGCTTAACTTTAGCCTTTCCCCAGTTTCTAAAGCTCTTTACTGCAGTGTGCACTTACCTTCATGGAAATTGTTAAGTAATTCTCCCTAACAGGGAGTTTACTTTTCTGAATACACTGCAGGCAGGGTTATTTGTATTTCATTTCATCATTTGAACGTGAACTTATTTCTAATTTTGTGAGCATCTTTGAAAGCTTCCTAATAAAACTGCAAGGGCCAAAAGGAGGATAGAAACCTTGGCGATGGTGGTGTTGGTGCGGGCTGCCTTTTGCTGTTTGGCCATTTGGCCAGAGTCTTACATCCAGAGAGGGTCTCAAATTTATAGCTTTTGCTATAATCTCAAAATGAGGAAATAATATGCAATTATATACATAAATGATTGAAAGATGATCAACCTACACTTCAAACTTGTGTTCATTGCTAAGTCAAATCAATGTAGCATCATTTCCCAATGATGTGGGAAACAGAGGCAGAAGAACAATTGTTACTTTTCCTTACTTCTTGCAGCCCATTGACAAGCCCTTGAAAGAGGAAGAGTGACATTCCCCTAGGGACTTAACTGCCTGGATGTTGATACTTTGCTAAAGGCAACAGGCAATCTTAGCCTGATCCCCAGGATTCTGTAAGTCTACTTTAACATATAAAAATTCCTTTAGAAACTTCCTTTATCTCTAACCACCCCCCCAAGATACATGTTGGCAATTGTCCCCCAAGTATATGACCCACCAGTATTACATCTGAAGCATCTGAAGGGTTTCATTGAATAAGGGACAGGCAGGGCGAGGTAGGGAGAGAGAGGTAGGGGGCTATGGGACCAGGCTCACAGAAATCCCAAAAATGCTGAGGTGTAAGGAAACCAGAGATAAAAGAACAAACCAGACTACCCTGCCCTGGGTGTCAGAGATGGGGTCTTGTTCTGGCAGTCACATTGTGACTAGCAAAGAATAACCAGACCCCAAAGAAGAATTAAGCCATTAAAGATGTTATCACCAGTCCTTACTTGAACCAAGATGTCACAAAAATGGTAAGGCCACAAGCTCCCTGGTCAGTTCTAAGTAAAAGACTGTTAGTGGAGATCCATGGTGGCAACCCTGGCAGGATCCCTCTCACTCCTGAGAGCTTTTTCCGTATCCTTGCTTAATAAAATTCTATCGCTTTGCTCACTCTCCTTTGTCCGTGGGATTCATTCTTTGACTCCATGAGACAAGAACCTCACTCTCCCACTTCACTATGAATTGCTATTTATTTCAAAATACTAATCCTATACTAAAATACTAATTTTAGTTAGTATTCAAAATATTAGTATTTCAAAATACTAATCCTTTCAAATAGCAAAATATGTTACATTGTAACTTTTGCTTTAAATGTTATTTTTTAATGTAAACATTAAAAATATTAACTGTAGTAGCAGATAGTATTAGTAGCACTTCTAGAACGCACTCCCTTCCTTTTCCCTTTCAAATAACAGCCACATTTTATTTTGTCTCTATCCATCACTCATCTGCTCGCTATCTTCAATACAGGACTAGCCCTGGATGGCTCAAACTAGTCAGCATTTTCATTCTTGTAGCCATCGTCACTACAAGGTTCAGGGATGAACTTGACTTCAGGGGTCCATCTTGACTGAATTCCAGTACTCTTTCTGGAAGAGTTCTCAACCAGGCTGATTTTGTCTTCTAGGGGACATCTGGCATTGTCTGGAGCCATTTTTGGTTGTCACATCTGTGGGAGAGGTGCTACTGGTGTCTAATGGGTAGAGGCTAGGTATGCTACTGTAGGTCCTATGATGCACAGGACAGCGCCCGCCCCACTCACAACAAAGAATTATCCAGCCTAAAATGTTCATAACAGTGCCAAACTCAAAAAACCCTGTTCTAACCATATAAAGTAGTAGCAAATGAAATTGATGATCTAGCTGTCACCCATTCTTTCACTTTTGCTCCGTCTTTTATTGTTTGTCCCTCTTCTGTGTGCTGGGTGAGCTGGGTGTTTACAGTTATTGAAGAGCTTCTTGTTTAAGGTTTTGATTTTTCTTTGTTATTGGGGAAAATTGACAATTTTGAAAATTAGCATAATTTTTCCCTGTGATGCAATCAGACAATTTAGAGAAATATTCCCTAACCAAGAGGTGACTGCATTATCCTTAAGTGTATCTCTTTCTCTTTAAAGTCAACTTCAAAGTAATGAATGCTTACAAAGTACTACTTGTTTTTTTGTTTATTTTTTTTTGAAAGATTCAAAGGTGTGTAAGGCTTTTCTCTTGTTTTGCAGGAGTTCGTAATCTAATAGTGGAGATGGGAAAACGTTCAGATTCTTTAGTACAAGGGAGTAGCTCTCATGTGTGATGGTGGCATCACCACAATGCTACTCAAGCACAGGACAAAGAAGATAAACTTAGAATCCAGGGACAACGTACGGTTGACCTACCCCTGGGGTAAATGCTCTTGCACAACCATGGCTCCTCGGAACGGTCACTCCCAGCTTGTCACTTTCCTCTCGTGGCATCTCTAAGACAGCAGACTTCTTGTGGGTTTTTAGGGGCTTGCCAGCAGCTGCCTGGGGTGAGGCTGCCAATCCTTAATCATTCACCTTCCCCGGTGCAGAGACAGTGAAGAGAAAACACAGCTCAGCAAGGCTGAGAGGGCATGAAATTGTGTTAAGCAACACTCATGACAATGACTGGATTTGCTATTTTAGAGTAAGTGACTAAATGTTTTTTTTTTTTTGAAATTGTAATTTTCCTGTGCTGTTAAGTGTAAAGGTGACCGCTCTGTGGTGGGCTCTCAGCAGTTTGTACTCGACAGCTAATCAGGTTGATTCATTTGGTGAGGTGGGCAGTAAGCTCAGTTATAAAACAGAATTGAGTTCTTACCTCACTGAGATATAACCTCACATATTTTTTTCTTTCTTCTTCTTGAAGGAAAGAAATCACCATGCGGACTTTTCAGGGGACGTTGTGAAGACACGAGATTTTGTATTCGTGGTAGGAAATATAATCATCTGTGGAATGAAACCAGTTCCCTTATTGAGTTTGCTAGCAGCCTTTCAATAAATAATTTAGGCTGCAATCACCAATGGGAGTCAGAGTTTTTGGTGGGGACCATCCTGAGTTTATTCCAGCCCAATCCCAGTGCTAGTGGAGTGTAAAATGCATCCTGGCCTATTGCTAATTGCATCAGAGCTGACCAGAGACGAGTTAGCAATGGCTCCGTATTACCACGTTTCCCCACAGGATGGCATCCATCAGTTAAAAACAAAATTTACAGTATTAGCAAAACTCAGAAAAATAGAGATGGAGAAAATTTTCTGTGAGACTTTTCAATGTTTAGGGTTTATTTTGATACACATTTTAACTTGATCATAGTGAGCGAGGGTGGTGTGGGTGTTTGCCAGGAGCTGGCCCAGAAACAGACATAGAATTTGTGGTATGTGCAAAGAGAAAAATCGACTCATGCTGAGGATGGAGTTGCTAACAAATAAAGCTTAGCATTTCAGAGCCCCAGATCACCAGAGGCCCATTTATGGAATTAATGTTTTTTCTTCCATCAGAAGATTAGCAAGTATCAAGAGATCAAATCAGAACAAGCAGAGTCTCATGACAAATTAAGGAGCACAGCATAAGATGATTTGGGGTTTTGGTTTGGTGATAACAAAGTGCAATATTTTATAGCATGAGAATAAGAAAAGTATAATATTTTAGCTCTATGGTGATAGAAGTCACACAGACCAACCCTGAATGTTTCTGTTGGGTGAAAAAAAATTCCAAAGAGAATGAGAAATTTTTCTAAGTCAGGACTAAAACAAAAGCAATGTTTCCATTTAGAGGGGGCTTAGTCAATGAGAAGGAAAATGAGGGAGGTTGTCTTGAAGCTCTGTTATGTCCAGCATATGTATTCTCAAAATTAGATTTATGTTGCAGATCAATAAAAATGGCAAAGTTTTCTTTCTTTTATTTTTTAAAGATTTTTATTTATTTATTTGACAGGGAGAGAGAGAGAGAGAGCACACAAGCAGGGGGAGTGACAGGCAGAGGGAGCGGGAGAGGGAGAAGCAGGCTCCCTGCTGAGTGAGGCGCCCCATGCAGGGCTTGATCCCAGGACCCTGGGATCATGACCCGAGCCAAAGGCAGACATTTGACCGACTAAGCCACGCAGGTGCCCCGAAAAATGACAAAGTCTTCTAAAGATGATTTACTCATTGTTAACTTAAAGGGGGAGAATTGTTGATTGTCCATATTAAAGGATGTCGTTACTATTAAAAACACCTGGGGCAGCTGGGAGGTTGGTAGAAACTGGGAGTAGGGGCACTAAGACTCCCCCCACGACAACCTTGGTATCACCATTAAATCTGAGTCTTCTGCTCCCTTGTCAGATCCTTTCCACTGTGATACGTTTTCGTGAACCTTTCAAAGCCCTTTACGGTGAATAGCTGCTGTATTATCTGCCTTTGTTCTCCTTTGAGACTCTTCCTGTGAGCCCCTATTCTTTTGTCCATTACATCTTCCAAGCCTTATATGGCTAAACTTGTCAGGCACACTTCCCCATCTCCTTGAAAAGGACACTGAAGTCCTCCTGGGGGAATGATTTCCTCACTGGGGAAAGTTAAGTCACAGTTCATTTTTCCACTACCAACTGCCAATTTCATTTCAGGAATCAAGTTATCCGTTATCAAGTGTCTTAGAGCTCACCTGTCGTTTGTGGGCAAATATGATTTTTACATGTTCATATGCATCAGGCGTATCTACTATAAAGCTTCTAGAAGGCAGGGATGTTGTCTTTTCCAACTCCCATAGCTCTTGCAAACATAGGCATTTCATTTTTTAAAAATGCAAAACAAACAAACAGAAAGAAGCTACATTATAATAACATCTTGGTGGGGGCGCCTGGGTGGCTCAGTTGTTGAGTGTCTGCCTTCATAACATCTTGGTGTCTGACGATGTCTCAGTCACAGATACAGCAGACTGCATCTGGTTTATTAAGTAAGGATCTTTCAGGGGACTATTTAAAGTACTGGTAACTGTAACCAATTACCAGCTGATTCATTCTGGGTCTAGGAGTGTGTATTCTTAACCTTTTCCTGCCCCTGATAGGCAGAGGTCAATTGTATCCTATATCAACACATGGATCCTTTCTGTGTCTGGAAACATTGCTTCTTAAAGGGTCCAACAGGATGATGCTAATAAAATTTAAATTCAACCTATTGAATTATTTCTTGGTTGGAAACTGTAATAATCTTACCTGTATATATTTGTCTGTCCTATTTGTGCATTTCAGTACTGGACAAAGGAATCTGTGAATTCAGTGTGTTTTAAATCACTTTGGAGTCTGGTGTTGAAGAATGTAAAGGAAAAAAAATTCATTACTATTATGTATTGCAAAAGCAGAGAAATCCTAGATCCTTGTCTCTGCTGGAATTTGTCATATTTAAAAAAGAGAATTTTGAAAATGAGCCTGTGTAATAACCTGTAATCACACCTCATAGGTGTGATTATTTGCAAAGAGTAAAATCTCCTGGGGCCATATCAGCAATACCTTCACTTTCCTGAGTAACAAGTCATGCTTCTTTGATGACATTCTGTTAGGCAAAGAAGAGAATAATAATAATAATAAAAAAAATGCCAGTCTTTTTTCTTTACCTTATTTTCTTCCTGATATTATCAATATGTAATACCCAAGGCACGAAGAGGCCTTTGGCATCCTTGTTAGTAAACAAACAGAGCAGTTACAATTCTTTTGACAAGAAGGTGTGGAAGGGTGTGCCCTGGAAGGCCCTTTCTCCTTTTCTCCCCCAACTTCCTCTCCTCCAACTTGACAAGCTGATTGCAGAGGTCAGTGAAAACATCCTTGTCTTTTTCAGGTTGAGAGCATTTGCTTGGCATCTGAGCGGGTGGCCTTCTTACTATGGGGTGTCAAGTCACGCGATGGGAACAAAGGCAGCCTTCTTGGACGGCTCAGCCATCATTTTCCTAGGAGAGCAGCACCGATGCCAAAGCAAGTGGCCCAATTAGAAACTGAAGAAAAGATTTCACCATGGGGGACACCAGCTGACTTCACCGACTGTGGCGTTATCAGTTAGATTGACAGGGGCAGCCAGGAGAGGTTGCAGTGGCTGAGAGGATATGGAGACAGAGTTCATGTTTCCTCAAAAGGCAAGAAATCACTGTTCTTCTCATGTTGTTGGCAAGCTGTTGATCTTGAAAATCAGAAACCTGATTCACAGCCTCTTTTCCAGACTTTGGTAATATTTTAAATTATTTTGACTGACGTTCGCAAATGTAATATCTCACAATATTTATTTATTTTTAAGATTTTATTTATTTATTTGACAGAGAGAGACAGTGAGAGAGGGAACACAAGCAGGAGGAGTGGGAGAGGGAGAAGCAGGCTTCCCGCTGAGCAGGGAGCCTGATGCGGGGCTCCATCCCAGGACCCTGGGACCATGACCCGAGCCGAAGGCAGATGGTTAACCATCTGAGCCACCCAGGTGCCCCATGTCTCATAATATTTAAAGTACCACAAATTTCTCCGAACTTAGCTCCAGCCTGTGCATCCAGGTAGGACCACTTTAATAGTTCTATTCAGGGTTTACTCTCTGCATACGTTGCCTTTGGTTATTTCTTGGTGTTTTCAGGAAGTACTTAATATATCTTCACCAATATGTTTCCTTATAGCTGGGCACCATGTTGCCTACCTTTTCCACAGAGCCTCTACCTTCCTTAGCCAGCCATCACTGTCAATCTCTTATTCTGTCACTGCTCCTAGGCATTGCCACTGATTTACCAGACCCCTGATATGTTCTATATTCAATCCAAAGTGAGGAGCATATGTCTTTTTTTTTTTCATACCTTGTCACTGGGGACATGATCAGCATTTGATCCCTGTTTCATATAGTCTCTCTTAAAAATGGACTTGTCATCATTTCCCTTGGGAAGGAACGCCTTGGCCTTGCCTAGTCGTCTTTTGGGCCAACAATAGATGAGAATTGACAGATAATAACACTAAGTTCCAGACCACGAAAACCTAAATGCAAGGCGAAACAGTCTCTTCTAGTACAGGCAGATCACATAATTAGCTGTATTTGTATGCTTTGGGACTTCAGGATAGCAGAGGATAATCCACATAACTTGTCCTCTTAACCTAGATCTGTCAGGCATTGTCTTGTAGCCTTGGGACTACTGCCAATTCAAACTTGAGAGACCAGTAGTGACCAAGACATATTTCTTCAGCTCCAGGCCTGCCAAAAGGGATCAGATCCAGGATCTGCCAAAAGGCCCAATCAATAGTTTCCAAGAATCTGTTAACTTATGCTGCATACAAATTACTCTGAAATTAGTGGTATTTTTTTACTTATGTCATAATTTTGCAAGTCAACAACTTGGGTTGGGTTCAGCTAGGAGATCCTTCTGGTCTTAGTGGGGCTCACTCATGCATATATGTCCAGTTGGCTGGGAGCCAGCTCATTGGGATGCTCTCAGCTGATATGACTCATTTCTGTTCCATGTTGTCTTTCATCCTCTAGTTAGCAAGCCAGGGTTTATTTCCATGATGTCTGCTAGGATTCTAAGAGAAATTGGAGAAGTGTGCAAAACTTCTTGAGGTCTAGGCTTGGAACTGACATGTCATTACTTCTGCTGTATTCTGTTGTCCAAGGCAGATCAAAAGGCAGGTACAAACTCAGGAGGAGGAGAAATAGGTCCCCTTCTTGATGAGAGAAGGTTGTGGATTCAGATTGGAGTGAAGGATTAGTATCATTTTTGCAACTTACTAGAAGACATGTTTTAAATACAGTTACCTGTGATATTTCTGTGGATTGATTAATAAACAATTCTTGACTTTTGCTGGGCTATTTTGTTTTGTTTGTTTATTTTTGTAAGCATAGATCTGGGTATGCTTCTTATTTATCTCCCAGAGCCTACAGAGTAATTTTGCCTAAACCTCATCTTGTAACTTACTGTGTAATGTCATAAGATTATAGAGATAGGTTTAGAAATAAATAAGAGAAAAAAACAAAAACAAAATCAATACCTTTCTGTCTTACACAACCAAAAGAGAGGGATATGAGGAAAAGTATTACATAATAGAGGAAAATATAAGGGTAAAAGTTATGGGACTTCTACCTCTTACCTGGGCAAAAGAAGGGGAAATAACTGTCCATGGCTATTTGGAGGAGTATTTACTCATCTCTTCTGGCTTTGCTTTCTTCCTCTTATTCCTCAAGGCTTCTGGCTCTTCATGTCCTTGTTCTTTCACTATACCTGCCCCGTGAGCGCTCAACTCTAAATCAGGCCCATCATCAGTTGTGTGCATTTCTTATACCTGAGTTTCTAGCCACTACTAGAAGAAGTGGCATCACTAGACAGAATGGTATCACTGCTGGCTTCTCCACTTTGTGTTAGAATCCTTTCATGTGCAAGTCTCTCTCTTCTTCCGCCTACTAACAATCCCACATTCCCACCAGCACCCTCAGTCTCTCACATCACCTTTCAAAGAGAACCACTGATATCAGACAGAACGTCCTTAACCTCCTCTCCACTCACAAGATGATCTGTATAAGTTCAAACTCTTCTACAGTCTTTCTCATTCAGTGTAAAAAAAAGTTTCACTTTTCCTGTAACAAGAAAATAACATTACTGAGCATTCAGATGCACAGATTATGGAGCTAGACTGATTGTATTGAAATCTTGTCTCTGCTCTTACAAGCTTCATGACTTCATTGTAGGTCTCAGCTTTGTCACCTGTAATAGAGGCAGGGTTAGGTAGAGTAGTTGTGAGATTTTAATGGGACTTTCCCATTGAATGCAATGGGAGTTATAGTTCCTAGTTCATGGACAGCTTGTTATGGAGCATTAAAATATTATATTTAAAGTACTTACATAAAAGTTAACTGTATGGTCAACATTATCACCACTACCACCATCCTGTAGCAGGGACCAATATGAACTATTTTAAAATTTTCAACTGTTTCTACATTGGAGGAGAGGGGGAAATGGAAGTTGAAATTCATCCTTTGAGGAGAAGAAGAGAGCACTACCTTTGTTTTGAGAAGAGCTACTTTGAGAGCGCACGTATTGAATGGAGCACTGGGTATTATACGCAAACAATGAATCATGGAACACTACATCAAACACTAATGATGTAATGTATGGTGATTAACATAACATAATAAAATAAAATTTAAAAAAATTAAAAACAAAACAAAAAAAGAGCTACTTTGGAGAACCTTTCGAATTATACAGATACAAGACCTCAGATACACTGAGATGTTTGATATTAGAATACCATTAAATAATATAAAACAAAGTTTGTCCTTTTTTCCCTTAGGGGCAGAGGGTAGCATTATAGAAATTAAAACATATATTTTTTAAAGATTTATTTATTTATTGGAGAGGGGGTGGGAGAGGCAGAAGAAGAGAGAGAATCATACTCGGGGCTCAGTCTCACAATTCTGAGATCATGACCTGAGCTGAAACCAAGAGTTGGTGGCTCAACTGACTGAGCAACCCAGGTGCCCCAGAAATTAATATATTAACTTAATGTTTTTTAATGCTTCTTGACCATCTATATATGGGGGCCCAGGACTTAGGGAGAGAAGAGAGAAAAATAAAATTCCTCTTTATTGTCTTATGTATTTGTTCACTAATTCTTTCATGATTCCTTCGTCCATTCAATAGATATTTATAGTGCACCTACTAGAGGCCAGGCATTGTGCTTGTAGGTTCTGGGGTTATAATAATGTACAAATCCCCATATATGGTCCCTGCCTTCTTACATCCTTCAGTTTTACCTCTATTCATGCTTGGAGATGAAGCAGATCAGAGAGTTGAGCCTAGAAAACAAAGTGGCTTGGAGAACACTCCACAAGATAGAAGCCAGAGCAGCAGTCTGAGGGAGGGATGACTGATGGCAATCAGAAATGAATCATGGGGTATGCTAACTTACTGGAAATTCTCCAAACAACAGCAACAACAAAAACAACAAATTAGAATATAGGACACAAGACAGGATAATGATTTGGACTATTATCACTTATACACTAAAGGAAAGGATGATGCAGAAAGCTTGTTGTTATTGATTCACTTGTTTATCTTCCCATTCCTCACCTCAATTAGGAGACTTGAGACAATGTCTTTCATTTCTTTTGCTACAATCCGAATGGCTAACACAATGCATGGATATAGTATGTATTTAAAAATTGTTTTCTCTAAGAACAAATAAGTAAGATCACTTGGGCCAAAGCTGTCCTGTAGCTCCTGGCTGTCTTTAGATATCAAAGGGATTTTGGAATTTGGAGAAGAACATATTATGAATTTGAAAAATTTTGAAAAAAGAAAGTGGCAAGAATTTGAATGTCTCAAGTGAAGGGGGTGGACATGTGGTGGAGTCCCTGAATATGCATAAAATCTTTTTTAGGCCATATGCTTTTCCTATAAGAGAATCTTTCTCTAAAGACAATAGCTGGTACTTATAGAGTGTTATCCTGTGGAAGTTACTATTCTAAATATTTTACCTGCATTAACTCATTTAATACTCCCAGAATCACAATCTCACTTTTGTTCTGTTATTATTCCCATTTTAAAGATGAGAAGACTGAGACTTGGGAAGTTAAGTCGTTTGTCAAATGTTACTCAGTAACAAAGCATCAGCACTGAGATCAGACCAAAGAGGTCACGCTCTCAACCACCACACTGTGTTACATCCTTATGCTACAGAGTGTGAATCATGGTCAAAGGTTGTAATATCGTGTCACAGAGCTCAAGAAGTCACAAATACTTAGAGTCAGAGGAGGTAGATCTTCTCACCCCTTTCCCTGAAAATCTATTTTGTAATTAATGTTGGTAAACAGATTTGGTTTCCCAAAGGTTGATTAGGAGGAGCCAAAATATAAACTGCTCTACATTTAAGTAGAATAGAATTTATATTGCCTTTGATGGGGTCCAGAAATTGATGAAATGTAATAATCAATAGTTTAGTTGCAAACACTAAAAAAATTATAACCTTTTTCTTTGAGAGGGAAGGAGTGGGAGAGACGAAGCCATAGGAAGGGATGTTTAGCAGCCCCTGGTTTGATGTACGTAACTAGCTCATGCTTCCTGTGGGGTTGCTCTAAGGAGAGGTGGCTCTATCTCTTTGCTACAGATCATCCCCAATGGCTCCCCACACATGTTCTGGGGGTCTGCATGTGGGCTGTCATGTGCATTGTTAGAGTGATGGAAGTAGTGTTTTTTTCTATTTTTATAAAATTAGTAATTCTTAGGAAATAGATGGCACATGCTATGTTTCACCCTAGAATTTATGGATTTTGGCCGGTACATCAGTTCAGGTGTTATCTCCTAGACATAAGCCCTGAGATCCTGAAGCATGATGTAGTATTACAAGGCAGCGATTATTTGCTCAACCGTTTACAGTTGTTTTCTCAGGAGGTAGCCTCTTTGTCTCTCAAGGAAATGACAAAACATCAATGAAGTTTCAGTTCAGGGACTTGGAGGAAACTTGGAGTCTAAAGCTTCCTAACTGACAGGGATGTTTTAAGCTGAGACTTAAATCAGGATTCCCCTGAGGTAGAGTCTGCTGCTTTGTTTAACAAAAGCAAACTATGAGTACAAATTATTCATTACCATATTCATAAGTAGTCTATTTAGTAAGATGGTATGGAGATAATAATAAAAACAAATATTGAATAAAGCTCTTTCCATGTCAACCTTTCCAGCACATACAGTATGTTGACTCATTGTTAGTCTGGAATCAATGGTTTAAAATTAATGAGCATTTACTCTTTTTTTTTTTTTTGAGAGAGAGGGAGATGGGGGTGGGGGGGGGAGAGAGAGAGAGAGAATGAGCCGGGGAGGGGCTGAGGGAGAGAGAAAGAGAGAATCCCAAGCAGGCTCTGTGCTTAGCACGGAGCCCCACACAGGGCTTGACCTCATGACCCTGAGATCATGACCTGAGCCAAAATCAAGAGTCTGATGCTTAACTGACTGAGCCACCCAGGTTCCCTGAATGAGCATATACTCTTGATTTCTGGGTGAGAAACTGAAAAAATTGGAAATATGTAGCCAGACTTTCCATGAGAGCTTTTCATGTAGGAAAATGCTGAATAAAGAAAAATAAAATGTTGAATTAAAATTCATTTTAATGGATTTGAACTTTCAAAATGTGTTGTACATGCATGGTTCACTCACTTAAATGTGATAATAATTTGTACTAAATTAAAGTACTAACAATATTTGCCAGTAGTAATTTTTCTTTTTCTTTTTTTTTAATATTTTATTTGACAAAGAGAGAGACAGCTAGAGAGGGAACACAAGCAAGGGGAGTGGGAGAGGGAGAAGCAGGCTTCCCGCGGAGCAGGGAGCCCAATGCAGGGTTCGATCCCAGGACCCTGGGATCATGACCTGAGCCGAAGGCAGATGCTTAATTACTGAGCCACCCAGGTGCCCCCAGTAGTAATTTTTCTTATCCACTCTCATTTCTTTCCATTCTCCATTTTTCATCTCTCTCATGGTTTATGACACTGCAACTAGAGAACAAAGACAAGTTGCAAGTCTTACTCTGGCTTACATTTGTCTTTATATTCTCTTGATTTTATATTCTCCTTTGTGATTCAGATTCCTTGAGCAATTCCTTGAGCAATTTCTACTGCCATTTATAGCTATCCAAGTACAAATATAAATCTGTTGCATTTTTGCATCCTGTTTACTAATAGTGTTTTAACAAGGTAGTAAAATTCTATATCCTGGCATATTAACACAGGGAAAGGCCATTTGCTTGCCTTGTAATCTTCTGAGAAACAGCTGAACTTGTTTTTTATTGGTGGAGGGACTCATAGAAACATTTGCTTCGCTCTTTTCTTGTGATCTTCATTTTACAAAATTAGGAGAAAGTGGGGGTATGGTTAAAGGGGAATCTCTGCAGTCACAAGAACATGTCATTATAAGGAAAAATGAACTGTGGGCTTTGTTCTCAAAAACATGAAGCAGAAAAGGGTTCGTGAGAGGCCTCCTGCTGAAAGAAGGGAACCCCTGCTGGGAAAAAAAAAAAAAGTCTGGATGGTAAATTAAGATCTGTTAGAAAAGAAAAGTATTCTCTTAGTTCTTCAGAGAGAGAGTATGATTGCACTAAAGCAGAAGAAAACTATTCTTCCTTGATAATAAAATGAGGAAAGGAGAGACAGGTATACTATGCAGCTAATGATCCTTGCAAGAAGGACACTAGCAATGCATTTTCATAGACTTATTCCTTTTTGATCTTATTCTTTGAGAGGGCTCTCTAAACTGTAGAAGCCACACAAAACCAGAATCCACCCCTAGAAGCAGTGTTTGAATTATTGAATTATCAGTGTTCAAAAAAAAAAAAAATCTCAGAGTTGAACTGGTTGGAATGAGGAGGCCAGATGAACTGGTGGCAAGTTCTAAAGTACTGAGTATATGCAGAATACAACATGTGCAAAATTTCTAATTGTTTCATTAGCATTTACTTTATCTGTAAATGGATTATTTAAATATACTTCAAACTTTCTTCTGAAATAATTTAAATATCCTCCTTTTTTAGCATTGTGAATTTGATCAATTGTTTTCTTTATAGAGTTGTCAAGGGGAAGTTTTGTTCTAAATGCCAAGAATCTGAGCCTATGGAATCTGTATTAAAGACTGTTGTAACATACTTCTAAACAGGATCTTCATTTTTGTTTTTTTCTTCCATTTATTTATTTTATTTTTGTTTATTTATTATCTGTAGTTATGGAGTACAGGCCTGGGTAATGATGGACATGATATATGCATCAAATATGGATTAAATCCTAATAAAACAAGCTCTAATCAGTAACAAGTCTATTTATTGTGCCTCTTTTCTTTAATTAAAATTAGAATTAAAATTTTTAAATGATTATCAGAGACTCTCCATTCTTTAAAATGAAGACTCACGTTGTATTATTATTATTATTGTCATTATCATCATCATTGCTGTTGTTGTTACTCCTATTAATTCTGTAGTTCCTGCTTTTTTAATAGCAATTTGTTCCAATTTCTTAATTATAAGATGCACATGACATCAAACTTAACTATTTTAACCATTTTTATGCATACAGTTCAGTGGTATTTAATACATTGATATTATCACACAACTGTCAGTGTACCATCCGTGCCAGAACTCTATTCGTTTGGCAAAACAGAAACTCTGAACTGATTAAACAATAACTCCCCATGACCTGTACCCCCAGCCCCTGCACCATTCTACTTTCTTCTCTTCTTCTTTTTTTAAATGTCTCTGTTCCCCCACACCCCAGCCTCAGGTAACCCACCATTGTACTCTCTGTTAATATTAGCTCAGGTTTTGGTTTTTGTTTTGGATTCCACGTGTAAATGAGATCATGTAATATTTGACTTTCTGTGTCTGACTTATTTTACTTAGCATAATGTCCTGCAGTTTCACACGTTGTAAAAGGAAGATTTTTTCTTTTTTTTTTTAAAGATTTTATTTATTTATTTGAGAGAGAGAGAATGAGAAATAGAGAGCACAAGAGGGAAGAGGGTCAGAGGGAGAAGCAGACTCCCTGCTGAGCAGAGAGCCTGATGCGGGACTCATTCCCTGAACTCCAAGATCATGACCTGAGCCGAAGGCAGTCACTTAACCAACTGAGCCACCCAGGCGCCCAAGATTTTTTTTATTTTTAAGGGCAGAATAATATTCTACTCTGTGTGTGTGTGTGCGTGTGACATTTTATTTATTCATTCATTCATTGATGAACATTTAGGTTGTTTTCATATCTTACGATTGTAAATAATGCAACACTGCAATGAATATGGGAGTGCAGATATCTCCTTGAGGTGGTGGGTTTTTTCTTTTGGATATATACCCAGAAATGGGATTGCTGGATCATATGGTAGTTATATTTTTAATTTTTTAGGAACTTCCATACTGTTTTCTATAATACCTGTGCCAATTTTATATTCCTACCAGCAGTGCATAAGGTTTGGGTTCTCTATTCTCCCATCCTTGCTAATACTTATCTTTTGAGTTCTTGATGATAGCCATCCTAACAGATATGAGGTTGTATTTCATTGTAGTTTTGATTTGCACCGCCCTGATGATTAGTGATGTTGGCCATCTTTTCATGTATTTTTTGGCCATTTATATATCTTCTTTGGAAAACAGTCTATTCAAGTCCTTTGCCCATTTTTTATTTGGGTTATTTTTTAAAGTTTATTTTATTTTTTTGCCATTAAGTTGTAAAACTTCCTTATATATTTTGGTTTCCAAATATTTTCTTCCCTTCTGCAGATTGCCTTTTCATTTTGTTGTTTCCTTTGTTGTGCAGAGACTTTAGTTTGATGTAGTCCCATTTGGTTTTTTTGTTTGTTTGTTGTTTTTGCTTGCACTTTGTGTATTAAACCCAAAAAATCATTGCCAAGACCAATGTTGAGCATCTTTCCCCCCATGTTTTCTTCTAGGAGTTTTATAGTTCCAGATTTTATGTTTAAATCTTTAATCCACTTTGGGTTTATTTTTGCATATAGTGTAAGATAAGCATCTGATTTCATTCGTTTGCATGTAGCCGTTCAGTTTTCCCAGCACCATTTATTGAAGAGACTGTCCTGCCCCCATTATGTCTGCTTGGTGCCTTTGTCAAAAATTCACTGACGAAATATGTATGGACTTATTTCTGAGCTGTCTATTCTCTTCCATTGATTTATGTGTCTGTTTTTATGCCAGTACCATTTTATTTTGATTGCTATAGCTTTGTCATATAGTTTGAAATGGGGACATGTGATACCTCCAGCTTTGTTTTTCTTACTTAATTGTTTAGCTCTTTGTTAATGTAGGTTCTTATTACTCTAAACTCTTAGAACTGTTTGCATCTCATAAGTTGTGGTTCGATGTGCTTCCATCTTTTTTGTCTCAATATAGTTTTTGATTTTCTTTTTGATTTCTTCTTTGACCCATTGATTGTTCAGGTACAAGTTGTTTATTCTCTACATTTTTTGTTTTTTAATTTTCCAGTTTTCCTCCTGTTATATTGATTTCTAGGTTCATACCATTGTGGTCAGAAAAGGTACTTGAGATAATTTCAGTCTCATAAATTTGTTAATACTTGTTTTGTGGCCTAACACACGATCTGTCCTACTGAATGTTTGTATAATACTTGAGAAAAATGGGTATTCTGCTACCGTGGGATGGAATAGTCTATATATGTCTGTTGTGTCCATTTGGTCTATCATATAGTTCAAATCCAATGTTTTGTCACTGATCTCCTGCCTGGATGATCTATTGTTGAAAGTGGGGTACTGGAGTACCTTACTATTCATGTATTGCTATCTATTATTTCTCCCTTTATACTTGTTAATATCTGCTGTGTATATATAGGTGCTATGATGTTAGGTGCATAAATATTTACAATTGTTATATGCTCTTGTTGAATTGAACCCATTATCATTATATAATGATCTTCTTTGTCTTTTGTTACAGTTTTTTATTTAAAAGTCTATTTTGTCCTATATAAATGTAGCTACCCCTGCTTTCTTTTGGTTTCTATTTGTATGGACCATCTTTCTGCATACCTTCACTTTCAGTCTATGCATGAAGTGAGTCTCTTATAGGCACTATATAGCTGGGTCTTGTTTTTTTTTTTTTTTTTTTTTTTTACCTATTCACATTATATTATATCTTTCTATTGAAGAACTTAGGCCATTTACATTTAAAGTGATTTGATAGGTAAGAGCTTACTACTGCCATTTATTTGTTTTCTGGGTGTTTATAGATTTTTATGTTCCTTGCTTAATCTCTTGCTGTCTTCCTTTGTGATTTGATGATTTTCTCCTTTGATTCCTTCTTTATATTTTGTATATCCACTATAGATTTTTGCTTTGTGGTTACCATGAGGCTTACATACAAACATACCAGGTATAAAATTCTATTTTAAGCTGATGACAACTTAACTTCAGATACATACAAAAGGTCTACATTTTTTACACTCTTCCCCCACCATTTTATGTTTTTAATTTCATAATTTACATCCTTTTATATGGTGTACCACTAACAAATATTGTAGTTATTGTTATTTTTAATATTTTGTGTTTTAACCTTTTTACTAGAGTTAAGAGTGATTTACACACCACCATTACAATATAAGAGTATTCTGAATTTGACTGTATTTACTGAGTTATATACTTTTATATTTCTTAGTGTAACCTTTTCATTTCAGCTTCAAGAACTCCCTTTAGCATTTCTTATAAGGCAGGTCTAAGGGTGATGAACTTTAGCTTTTGTCTCTCCTTCAAATATGAATGACAAGTTTGCCAAATAAAATATTCTTGGTTAGCAGTTTATTACTTTCAGCAGTTTGAATATATCTTCCCACTCAGTTCTGGCCTGCAAAGTTTCTGCTAAAAAATCTGTTTTATGGGGGTTTCCTTATATGCAAAAATTGCTTTTCCTTGCTATATTCAAAATTGTGTTAATCTCTTTAAATTTTGACAATTAATTGTAACCTATACTGGGTGTGGGTCTCTTTGGATTCATTTTAATAATTTCTCATGGGATTCCTGAATCTGGATGTTTATTTCTTTCCCCAGGTTTGGGGAATTTTTAGCCATTATTTCTTTGAATGGGTTTTTTCCCCTTTTCCCCTTCTGTTTTCCTTCTGGGACTCCATAATGTGTATACTGTTCCACTAATAGTATTCTATAAGTCACTTAAACAATCTTCACTCTATTTCATTTTTTTGTCTTTTTGTTCCTCTGATTGAATGATTGCCACTAACCTATCTTCATGTTTGCTAATCCTTTCTTCTGCTTGATCTAGTCTGCTGTTGAATTCTTCTATTAAATGTTTTGGTCCATTTATCATATTCTCCAGCTTTATGATTTTGGTTTGTTACTCTTTTTATATTTTCTTTCTCTTTATTGGAATTCTTGCTTGTTCATGCATTGCTCTTCTAATCTCAGTAATCTTTATGATTGTTGTTTTGCATTCTCTTTTTTGGGTAAATCACTTATCTTTGTTTACTTAGGGTTGGTTTCTTGAGATTTGTCTTACTCTTTGTTTGGAACATATTCTCCTATTCATTTTCCTTGATCCTCTGTGTTGGTTTCTGTGCATTTCCTGAAATAGTTACCCCTCCTAGTCTTGGAAGACGGGCCTCATGTAACAGATAAATCTTGCCAATCAACCTGGCCTGAGATTCTGGGTGTTTCTCAAACCTTTGTGTTTATCTAAACTTCCATTTTTGTTCTTTCTTTTTTTTTTCTTTTTTAATTTTAAGTTTTTTATTTTTATCCCAGTGTAGTTGAAATGCAGTGTTATATTAGTTCCAGTTGTACAACCTAATGATTCAACAATGCTATACATTACAATGCTCATCATGATATGTGTACTCTTTAATCCCCACTACACAGTTCATGCATCTCCTCATCCACCTCCCCTCTAGTAACCATCAGTTTGTTCTCTATAGTTAGAAGTCTATTTCTTGGTTTGTATCTCTCTCCCTATTTTTTTTTATCTTGTTCTTTTTTGTTTCTTAAATTCTACATATAAGTAAAATCATGTTTTTTGCCTTTCTCCAACTTATTTTGTTTAGCATTATACTCTCTAGCTTTATCCATGTTGTTGCAAATGGTAAGATTGTATTCTTTTTTATATCTGTATCTAGTCCATTTATCCTTTTACTATATCATCTATCTATCTATCTATCTAATCTATCTATATCTATATCCCTTCAAATTAGCGTTTTTGTATGCTTTGGGTAAATATGCAGTAGTGCAATTACTGGATTGTAGGGTAGTTCTATTTTTAATTTTTTTTTTTAACTTTTGAGGAAACTCTGTACTGTCTTCCACAGTGGCTGCACCAGTTTGCATTCCCATTAACAGTGCACAAGGGTTCCTTTTTCACCACATCCTTGCCAACACTTGTTGTTTCTTGTGTTTTGGATTTTAGCCATTCTGACAGGTATGAGGTGATACCTCATTTTAGTTTTGATTTGCATTTTCTGATGATGAGTGATGTTAAGCATCTTTCCATGTATCCATTGGCATCTGTTTGTCTTCTTGGAGAAATGTCTGTTCCTGTCTTCTGCCTATTTTTTAATTTGAATATTTGTTTTTTGGTACTGAGTTGTATTAGGTTATTTATATATTTTGGTTACTAACCCTTTATCAGATATGTCATTTGCAAATGTCTTCTCCCATTCAGTATGTTGGCTTTTAGTTTTGTTGATTCTTTGCTTCACTATGCAGAAACATTTTATTTTTGTGTACTCTAAATAGTTTATATTTGTTTTTGTTTCCTTTGCCTCAGGAGACATAGCTAGAAAAATGTTGCTATGGCTGATGTCAGAGAAATGACTGCCTGTGCTCTCTTATAAGATTTTTATGGATTCAAGTCTCACATTTAGGTCTTTAATCCATTTTGAGTTTATTTTTGTGTATGCTATAAGAAAATGGTCCAGTTTCATTCTTTTGCATGTAGCTGTCCAGTTTTCCCAACACCATTGTTGAAGAGACTGTCTTTCTCATTGTATATTTTTGCCTCTTTTGTCAAAGATTAATTGACCATATAGTTATGGGTTTGTTTTTGGGCTTTCTATCCTGTTCCATTGATCTATGTGTCTATTTTTGTGCCAGTACCATACTGTTTTGATTACTACACCTTTATAATATAACTTGACATTGGGAGTTGTGATGCCTTTAACTTTGCTTTTTCAAGATTGTTTTGGCTATTTGGGGTCTTTTGTGGTTCCATACAAATTTTAGGATTGTTTGTTCTAGCCCTGTGAAAAATGCTATTGGTAATTTGATAGGAATTGCATTAAATCTGTAGATTGCTTTGGGAAATGGACATTTTAACAATATTAATTTTTCCAATCCATGAGCATAGGGTGTCTTTCCATTTATTTGTGTTGTCTTCAATTTCTTTCATCAATGTTTTATAGTTTTCAGTGTATAGATCTTTCACATCCTTGGTTAAATTTATTCCTAGGCATTTTATTATTTTTATTATAATCACAAATGGGATCATAAATCATAAATCTTTCTGTTGGTTCATTATTAGTGTATAGAAATGCAATGGGCTTCTGTACATTGATTTTGTATCCTTTACCTCAATGAATTTATTGATCACTTCTAGTAGATTTTTGGTGGAGTCATTAGGATCTTCTAAATAGAGTATCACATCATCTGCAAATAGTGAAAGTTTTACTTCTTCCTTACTAATTTAGATGCCTTTTATTCCATTTTCTTGTCTGACTGCTGTGGCTAGGACTTCCAGTACTATATTGAATAATAACCAGCTCCTGGTTTCACTGATCTATTCTCTTATTTTTTGTTTTTTATTTCAGTTTTATTTATTTTTGCTCTACTAATCTTTATTTCCTTCCTTCTATTGATGTGGAATTTTGTTTGTTCTTTTTTTTCCAGCTCCTTTAGATGTAAAGTTAGGTTGTTTATTGGATATTTTTCTTGCTTCTTGAAGTAGGCTGTGTTACCATAAATTTCCTCCCTCTTAGAGCAGCTTTTATTGCATCCCAAAGATTTTGGACTGTAGTGTTTTCATTTGTCTCTGTGTATTTTTTTATTTTGTCTTTGATTTCTTGGGTGAGCCACTAATTGTTTAGTAGCACATTATTTAGCCTCCATGTGTTTGTGATCATTCCTTTTTTTTTTTTCCCCCCAGTTGATTTCTAATTCATAGTGTTGTGGATAGAAAAGATGCATGGAATGACTTCTATCTTTTTGAATTTGTTGAGGCTTGTTTTATGGCTTAATATGTGATCTATTCTGGAGAATGTTTCATGTGCACTTGAAAAGAATGTGTATTCTGCTGTTTTTGGATGGAATGTTCTGAATGTGTCTGTTAAATCCATCTAGTCCAATCTATCATTCAAAGCCACTGTTCCTTGTTGATTTTCTGTTTGGATGATCTGTCCATTGATGTAAGTGGAGGTGGTAAAAGTCTCATACTATTATTGTATTACTATCAATTACTTACTCTATGTTTGTTTTTAACTGCTTTAAGGATTTGGCTGCTCCTATGTTGGGTGCATAAATATTTACAATTGTTATATCTTCTTTTTGGATTGTCCCCTTAATGATTATATAGTGTCCTTTGTCTCTTGTTACAGTCTTTGTTCTAAAGTTTATTTTGTCTGATATAAGTATTGCTACCCTGGCTTTCTTTTGTCTTTTGACAACCATTTGCACATAAATACTTCTCCATCCCTTCACTTTCAATATACAGGTGTCTTTAGGTCTGAAATGAGTCTTCTGTAGGCAGCATATAGTTGGATCTTTTTTTTTTTTTAATCCATTTTGTCTCCCTATGTCTCTTCATGGGAGCATTTAGTTTACATTCACATAAGTATTGATAAGTATGTATTTATTGCTATTTTGTTATTTTATGGTTGTTTTTGGTTTTGTAGTTTTTCTCCATTCATTTCTTCTCCCGCTCTCTTCTGTGATTAGCTGGCTTTCCTTAGCAATATACTTGGATTCCTTTCTCTTTATTTTTTGCATATCTATTACTGGTTTTTGATTTGTAGTTACCGCTCAGTTTATATATAACATCCTCTGTATATAGCAGTCTATATTATGTTAATGGCCACCTGAGTTTGAACCCATTGTTTACTCCTCTACTCCCCACGTTTTAGGTATATGGTGTCATACTTTACATCCTTTTATTTTGTGAGTCCCTTGACTGATTTCTACTGATATACTTATTTTTGCTTCTTTTATGCTTTCTACTTTCTTTATTCTTACTTATGGCCTTTCTTTCCAATCAGAGTCCCCTTTAACATTTTTTCCCCCTAGGGCTGATTGAGAGATCATGAATTCCTTTAACTTTTGTTTGTGTAGGAAATTCTTTATCTATCCTTCTATGCTGAATGATAGTCTTGCTAGATAGAGTGTTCTTGGCTGCAGATGTTTTCCTTTCAGCATTTTTTTTATTATGTTATGTTAATCACCATACATTACATCATTAGTTTTTGATGTAGTGTTCCACGATTCATTATTTGCATATAACACCCAGTGCTCCATGCAGAACGTGCCCTCTTTAATACCCATCACCAGGCTAACCCATCCTCCCACCCCCCTCCCCTCTAGAACCCTCAGTTCCTTTTTTCAGAGTCAATAGTCTCTCATGGTTCGTCTCCCCCTCTGAATCCCTCCCACTTCATTCTTCCCCTCCTGCTATCTTCTTTTTTTTTTTTTTAACATATAATGTATTATTTGCTTCAGAGGTACAGATCTGTGATTCAACAGTCTTGCACACTTCACAGCGCTCACCATAGCACATACCTTTCCCCAATGTCTATCACCCAGCCACCCCATCCCTCCCACCCGCCACCACTCCAGCAACCCTCAGTTTGAATATATAATGCCACTACCTTCTGGCCTTCAAAGTTTCTGCTGAAAAATCGTCTGATAACCTTATGGGGTTTCCTTTGTATGTAACTGCTTTCTTTTCTCTTGCTGATTTTAAATCTATCTCTTTATCACTACTTTTGCTGTCTTAATTACTGTGTGTGGATGGAGTTGGGTTGATTTTGTTGGGGGATCTCTGTGCTTCCTGGATCTGAATTTTTTTCCTTCCCCAGAATCAGGAAATTCTCAGCTTTTATTTCTTCATATACATTTCCTGCCCCCTTTTCTCTCTCTTCTTCTTCTGGGATCCCTATAATGTGAATGTTATTACCCTTGATGGTGTCACTGAGTTCCCTAAGTCTATTCTCATTTTGCATAACTTTTTTTTCTCTCTCTTGCTCAGCTGGATTACTTTCTGTTACTCTGTTCTTCAGGTCACTGGTTCATTCTGTTTCATCTAATCTACTATTTATTCCACCTAGTGTATTTTTAATTTCATTTATTGTGTTCTTCATCTCTGATTGGTTCTTTTTTATTTCATTGTTAAGGGTCTCACTAATGTCCTCCACTCTTTTTCTCAAGTCCATTCAGTACCTTTATGATCATTATTTTGAATTCTCTATCAGACATACTACTTATCTTCATTTCACTTAGGTCTCTTCCTGTGACTTTGTCCTTTTCTTTCATTTGAGACACATTCCTCTGTTTCCTCATTTTGTCTAACTCTCTGCATCTATTTCTGTGTGTTAGGAGAGACAGCTACATCTCCTGCTCTTGAAAGTAGTGGCCTTATGAAGAATAGCTCCTGTAATGCCCTGCTGTGCAGTGCTCCCTGTTTACAGAACCTAGTGCCTCAGGGGTGTTTCCTATGTGTGATGAGTGTGCCCTGCTGTTGTGGGTGAGCCACTTTCTCTTTCAGTTCAGTCATCTGCAATGTCTCTCTTTGCCTGATGTGGGCAGTGTTTCCTTCCTGTAATATTAGTGAGCCAGTCTGGGTATGCCTTGGGCTTGAGTTGAGTCACAGAAGTGTTTGCCAGAGATGCAGTGGCACCAAACTGCCAGGTGCTTTCCTGTGTTGTCCCCTGAGAAGCTTTTGTTTGTGGTCAGGGCCTGTAGTCAGACCATTTGTTTACCTCCAGCCCACTGCCGGGGCTCTGACAGGTGTGTTTGTCTATCTTTTCCTCTCTCTGAGGCAGGAGTCACTGTGGGGTGGTATTGATCACTGTAGGGGCTGCTTGCATATTGCCAGGCCTGCAGCACTTCCCTGTATGGGTGCTGGCCAAGAGAGTATTGGAGAGGGCAGATCCACTGAAGCACAGTGCTGGGGAGTGGTGCCATGTGATGACAGTGGTGCAAGTAAGCTTTGCATCACCATTTGTCTCCAGACTGAGGTGGGCTGCACTGGGCGGGGGGGGGGGGGGGGGATGTTATTCAGTCTTCAGGTCATTTTCTGGGTTATTTACACTGATGATGAGCCTAAGGTCCTCCTATTACACCATCTTCCCTGGAAGTTGCCATCTTTGTTCTTAGTGGCTCCCAGGAGATTAGATGCCAAGTCTTGTCAGTGCCCAGAATGGGGGGGTGGGGGATGCCTATATGCCTATTTAGGCTCCTGGAGGACTTACCTTAATTGTACCCTGTCAGCTCCAATAGGTAATTTAGGAGCTAGTCTCAGGTGGCAATTGTAGAAGTTGGGGCAAGAGATGTCTGGACCAATACCTTTCAGAGAGAAGCTAGAGAATTGATTTTATCCTGGGGCAAGCTGGGGTAAGGAGGCACACAAATTAGAAGGACCCTCAGGCAGCAGCTGGGAAAGTATGTAGTTAAACTCCTTCCAGTGAGAGACTGGGAGCCTTAGGTTTTTGCCTGTTCTCTCTATGCTGAACCTGAGGGATAGCCCTAGGAAATGCTCGTGTGTTCATTAAAAAAAAAAAAAAAAAAGAAAAAGAAAAAGAAAAGAAAAAAAATGCCACTTTTTTTCTGTGGCCAAGGTGGTCTCATGAATGCTAAGCCCCAACAGCTCTCAGAGCTAGATGATTTTTGGAGCCAGTCCCTTAGGTGGCAGCCATAAAACTAGAGGTGTTAGATGAATGAATTTGATCTTCTAGAGAAAAGCTGGAGACTTGTTTTTCTCTGGAACAAGTCAGGGGGAGAAGATGTAGGAAGTGCCCACAAATTCTTTCAGGCTCCCAGGGAAGCCCAGTGAGCTCCCAGACACAAGGTGATTAGAAGCATACCCCAGATAGCAGTTGGGAAGGTATATAGTTAAACCCCTTTCTGGGAGAAACAGAGCCAGGTGTTTTTGTCTGCTCACTCTGTGCTGAGCCTGGGGAAGAGCAGTGAGAAGTCCTTTTAAAATCACCTTGTTTTCTGTGACACTGGGGGCTTGCAAATGCTGAGCCCTGTTGGATCCCAGAGTGGGGTGATTTGGGAGCCAATTTCTTGGATGGTACAATTAAAGTTGGGGAACTAGATGTTTGACACAAACCCTTTACTCATCAGGAAGAAACTGGGCATTGGGGGTTCCCTACTGATTGTAAGGTCCTGGGCTGGTGGTAGGATTTATGATGTGAGTGTGCCTCCACTTTTCCTACCCATTTCATATGGGTATTTTTTCAGTAGGAGTCAGCCAACTAATTTGTGGATTTCTTTCAGAGGGCATTGATCTGTACGTAGCTGTTTATTTAGGGAGCTCCATGGGAGAAAGGAAAGTCAGGAGCCTGCTAGTTCACCATCTTGTTGATGTCTTCCTCTTGCAACTCTTAATGAGAGGAAGTTTCACTCAAACAAAAAGAGCCAAAGAGTTACTTGGAGTTTTAGATCAATTTGTTTTGTAGGTGGCATATAAACAGGTAAAATTCAATCTTCTCTTTTCTTGTTTTATTATAATTTATTACATATTTTAATTAAGAAATATAATACATGTCCATCATGTAAAAGTTTGATCATCATAAGATATGGATTGGAGAAAGTAAAAGTTTTCATAATTCCATCTTTGGAGATAAATTTTATCATCTGCTTGGTGCATACTCTTTAATTTTTTTCTATATATTATATAGAGAAAATATAGAAATATAGAATATATGGAAAATATAGAAATATATATATATATATATATTTTTTTTTTTTTTTGAGAAAGAGAATGCACAAGCGGGGCTGGTGGGGCAGAGGGAGAGGGATGAAGAGAATCTTCAGCAGCCCAGCATGGAGCCCCAATGGGGCTTGATCTCACAACCCCTGGATCATGACCTGAGCTGAAATCAAGAGTCAGACACTAAACCGACTGAGCCAACCAGGCACCCCTCTATATATTATTTTTATTAATATTATTTTATATGAAACTAAATCATGCTATAAATATGGTTTTAAAACTTATATTTTAACATACATCCTATTTGAACATAGCTGTTTGTATAGATCCACTTTATTCTTTTTTTTAATTTTTTATTGTTATGTTAATCACCATACATTACATCATTAGTTTTTGATGTAGTGTTCCAAGACCCATTGTTTGTGCATAACACCCAGTGCTCCACGCAGAATGTGCCCTCTTTAATACCCATCAACAGGCTAACCCATCCCCCCACACCCCTCCCCTATAGAACCCTCAGTTTGTTTTTCAGAGTCCATCGTCTCTCATGGTTCGTCTCCCCCTCCGACTTACTCCCCTTCATTCTTCCCCTCCTGCTATCTTCTTTTTCTTTTTTCTTAACATATGTTGCATTATTTGTTTCAGAAGTACAGATCTGTGATTCAACAGTCTTGCACAATTCACAGCACTCACCATAGCACATACCCTCCCCAATGTCTATCACCCAGCCACCCGTTTCCTCCCACCCCCCCACCACTCCAGCAACCCTCAGTTTGTTTCCTGAGATTAAGAATTCCTCATATCAGTGAGGTCATATGATGCATGTCTTTCTCTGATTCACTTATTTCAGTCAGCATAACACCCTCCAGTTCCATCCACGTCATTGCAAATGGCAAGATCTCATTCCTTTTGATGGCTGCATAATATTCCATTGTGTATATATACCACTTCTTCTTTATCCATTCATCTGTCGATGGACATCTTGGCTCTTTCCACAGTTTGGCTATTGTGGACATTGCTGCTATAAACATTGGGGTGCACATACCCCTTCGGATCCCTACATTTGTATCTTTGGGGTAAATACCCAGTAGTGCAATTGCTGGATCGTATGGTAGCTCTATTTTCAACTGTTTGAGGAACCTCCATACTGTTTTCCAGAGTGGTTGCACCAGCTTGCATTCCCACCAAGAGTGTAGGAGGGTTCCCCTTTCTCTGCATCCCCGCCAACATCTGTCGTTTCCTGACTTGTTAATTTTAGCCATTCTGACTGGTGTGGGGTGGTATCTCATTGAGATTTTGATTTGGATTTCCCTGATGCTGAGCGATGTTGAGCACATTTTCATGTGTCTGTTGGCCATTTGGATGTCTTCTTTGGAAAAATGTCTGTTCATGTCTTCTGCCCATTTCTTGATTGGATTATTTGTTCTTTGGGTGTTGAGTTTGATAAGTTCTTTATAGATTTCGGATACTAGCCCTTTATTTGATATGTCATTTGCAAATATTTTCTCCCATTCTGTCTGTTGTCTTTTGGTTTTGTGGACTGTTTCTCTTGCTGTGCAAAAGCTTTTTATCTTGATGAAATCCCAATAGTTCATTTTTGCCTTTGCTTCCCTTGCCTTTGGCGATGTTTCTAGGAAGAAGTTGCTGCGGCTGAGGTCGAAGAGGTTGCTACCTGTGTTCTCCTTTAGGATTTTGATGGACTCCTGTCTCACGTTTAGGTCTTTCAACCATTTGGAGTCTATTTTTGTGTGTGATGTAAGGAAATGGGTCCAGTTTCCTTCTTCTGCATGTGGCTGTCCAATTTCCCCAACACCATTTGTTGAAGAGACTCTTTTTTCCATTGGACATTCTTTACTGCTTTGTCAAAGATTAGTTGACCATAGAGTTGAGGGTCCATTTCTGGGCTCTCTATTCTGTTCCACTGATCTATGTGTCTGTTTTTGTGCCAGTACCATACTGTCTTGATGATGACAGCTTTGTAATAGAGCTGGAAGTCCGGAATTGTGATGCCGCCAGCTTTGCTTTTCTTTTTCAATATTCCTCTGGCTATTCGGGGTCTCTTCTGGTTCCATACAAATTTTAGGATTATTTGTTCCATTTCTTTGAAAAAAGTGGATGGTATTTGGATGGGGATTGCATTAAATGTGTAGATTGCTCTAGGTAGCATTGACATCTTCACAATGTTTGTTCTTCCAATCCATGAGCATGGAACGTTTTTCCATTTCTTTGTGTCTTCTTCAATTTCTTTCATGAGTATTTTATAGTTTTCTGAGTACAGATCCTTTGCCTCTTTGGTTAAATTTATTCCTAGGTATCTTGTGGTTTTGGGTGCAATTGTAAATGGAATAGACTCCTTGATTTGTCTCTCTTTTGTCTTGTTGTTGGTGTATAGGAATGCCACTGATTTCTGTGCATTGATTTTATATCCTGCTACTTTACTGAATTCCTGTATGACTTCTAGCAGTTTTGGGGTAGAGTCTTTTGGGTTTTCCACATACAGTATCATATCATCTGCAAAGAGTGAGAGTTTGACTTCCTCCTTGCCGATTTGGATGCCTTTGGTTTCTTTTTGTTGTCTGATTGCTGTGGCTAGGACTTCTAATACTATGTTGAATAGCAGTGGTGAGAGTGGACATCCCTGCCGCATTCCTGACCTTAGGGGGAAAGCTCTCAGCTTTTCCCCATTGAGAATGATATTGGCTGTAGGTTTTTCATAGATGGCTTTTATGATATTGAGGTATGTACCCTCTATCCCTATACTCTGAAGAGTTTTGATCAAGAAAGGATGCTGTACTTCGTCAAATGCTTTTTCTGCATCTATTGAGAGGATCATATGATTCTTGTTCTTTCTTTTGGTGATGTATTGTATCATGTTGATTGATTTGCAGATGTTGAACCAGCCTTGCAGCCCAGGGATAAATCCCACTTGGTCATGGTGAATAATCCTTTTAATGTACTGTTGGATCCTATTGGCTAGTATTTTGGTGAGAATTTTTGCATCCATGTTCATCAAGGATATTGGTCTGTAATTCTCCTTTTTGATGGGGTCCTTGTCTGGTTTTGGGATCAAGGTAATGGTGGCCTCATAAAATGAGTTTGGAAGTTTTCCTTCCATTTCTATTTTTTGGAACAGTTTCAGGAGACTAGGTATTAATTCTTCTTTAAATGTCTGATAGAAGTCCCCTGGGAAGCCATCTGGCCCTGGGCTTTTGTTTCTTGGGAGATTTTTGATGACTGCTTCAATTTCCTTAGTGGTTATAGGTCTGTTCAGGTTTTCTATTTCTTCCTGGTTCAATTTTGGTAGTTGATACATCTCTAGGAATATACCCATTTCTTCTAGGTTATCTAATTTGCTGGCATAGAGTTTGTCATAATATGTTCTTATAATTGTTTGTATTTCTTTGGTGTTGGTTGTGATCTCTCCTCTTTCATTCATGATTTTGTTGATTTGGGTCATTTCTCTTTTCTTTTTGATCAGTCTGGCCAGGGGTTTATCAATCTTGTTCATTCCTTCAAAGAACCAGCTCCTAGTTTCGTTGATCTGTTCTACTGTTCTTTTGGTTTCTATTTCATTGATTTCTGCTCTGATCTTTATTATTTCTCTTCTCCTGCTGGGTTTAGGCTTTATTTGCTGTTCTTTCTCCAGCTCCTTTAGGTGTAGGGTTAGGTTGTGTATTTGAGACCTTTCTCATTTCTTGAGAAAGGCTTGTATTGCTATATACTTTCCTCTCAGGACTGCTTTTGCTGTATCCCAAAGATTTTGAACAGTTATGTTTTCATTTTCATTGGTTTCCATGAATTTTTTTAATTCTTCTTTAATTTCCTGGTTGACCCATTCAGTCTTTTGTAGGATGCTCTTTAGCCTCCATGTATTTGAGTTCTTTTCGACTTTCCTCTTGTGATTGAGTTCTAATTTCAAAGCATTGGGGTCTGAAAATATGCAAGGAGTAATCCCAATCTTTTGGTACCAGTTGAGACCTGATCTGTGACCTAGGATGTAATCAGTTCTGGAGAATGTTCCATGGGCACTAGAGAAGAATGTGTATTCCGTTGCTTTGGGATGGAATGTTCTGTATATGTCTGTGAAGTCCATTTGGTTCAGTGTGTCATTTAAAGTCTTTATTTCCTTGTTGATCTTTTGCTTAGATGATCTGTCCATTTCAGTCAGGGGGTGTTAAAGTCCCCCGCTATTATTGTATTGTTGTCAATGTGTTTCTTTGCTTTTGTTATTAATTGACTTATATAATTGGCTGCTCCCATGTTTGGGGCATAGATATTTACAATTGTTAGATCTTCTTGTTGGATAGACCCTTTAAGTAGGATATAGTGTCCTTCTTCATCTCTTATTACAGTCTTTGTTTTAAAATCTAATTTGTCTGATATAAGGATTGCCACCCCAGCTTTCTTTTGGTGTTTCTTTGGTTTTCCACCCCCTCACTTTCAATCTGAGGGTGTCTTTGGGCCTAAAATGAGTCTCTTGCAGACAGCATATTGATGGGTCTTGTTTTTTAATCCAATCTGATAGCCTATGTCTTTTGATTGGGGCATTTAGCCCATTTACATTCAGGGTAAGTATTGAAAAGTGTGAATTTAGTGCCATTGTATTGCCTGTAAGGTGACTGTTACTGTATATTGTCTGTGTTCCTTTCTGATCTATGCTGCTTTTAGGCTCTCTCTTGCTTAGAGGACCCCTTTCAATATTTCTTGTAGCACTGGTTTCATGTTTGCAAATTCCTTTAGTTTTTGTTTGTCCTGGAAGCTTTTTATCTCTCCTTCAATTTTCAATGAGAGCCTAGCTGGATATAGTATTCTTGGCTGCATATTTTTCTCGTTTAGTGCTCTGAAGATATCATGCCAGTCCTTTCTGGCCTGCCAGGTCTCTGTGGATAAGTCTGTTGCCACTCTAATACTTCTACCACTGTAGGTTACATATCTCTTCTCCTGAGCTGCTTTCAAGATTTTCTCTTTATCTCTGAGACTCGTAAGTTTTACTATTAGATGTCGGGGTGTTGACCTATTTTTATTGATTTTGAGAGGGGTTCTCTGTGCCTCCTGGATTTTGATGCCTGTTTCCTTCCTCACATTAGGGAAGTTCTCTGCTATTATTTACTCCAATATACCTTCTGCCCCTCTCTCTCTTTCTTCTTCTTCTGGGATCCCAATTATTCTAATGTTGTTTCTTCTTATCGTATCGCTTATCTCTCGAATTCTGCCCTCGTGATCCTGTAGTTGTTTCTCTCTCTTTTTCTCAGCCTCTTTATTTTCCATCATTTGGTCTTCTATATCGCTGATTCTCTCTTCTGCCTCATTTATCCTAGCAGTTAGTGCCCCCATTTTTGATTGCACCTCATTAATAGCCTTTTTGATTTCAACTTGGTTAGATTTTAGTTCTTTTATTTCTCCAGAAAGGGTTTCTCTAATAACTTCCATGCTTTTTTCAAGCCCAGCTAGTATCTTTAAAGTCATGATTCTGAACTCTAGGTCTGACATCGTACTAATGTCCGTATTGAGTAGGTCCCTGGCAGACGGTACTACCTTTTGTTCTTTTTGCTGAGGTGATTTTTTTTGTCTTGTCATTTTGTCCAGAGGAGAATAGATGAATGAGAGAACAAAATGCTAACAGGTTAACAACGTCCCCAGCAAATATGCTGTATACAAATCAGAAAAGACCTGAAACCAGGGGAAAAGAAAGGGAAAGAAAGAAAAAGAAAGACAACAACAAAAAAAAGATAAAAACAAAACCAGAATAATACAAAAAAAAACAGAATATGATCAAATATGATCAGGCTAGTGCATAGATCAGTGCCACACACTAGATTTTGGGCGTATTTTGGTCTGTTAGAAAAAAGTGCCTCCTAAAATTTTAAAGGAAGAAAGACTTGTATATGTACAAAATAAAGGTTGATACAAGAAGGGATGGAAGATGACTGTAAAGATGAAAATTATAAAAGATTTTATAAAAGGAATTGATAAGATAAGAAGTTGTTTGAAAAAAGAAAGAAGATTTAAAAAAAAAAAAGAAAAAAGAAAGGAAGAGAATGTGATCAGGCAGGAGACTAGAACAAAGCCATACACTAGTGATTTAAGGTATATTTTGATCTGTTAGAGGAAACTGTATCTCAAAATTTTAATGAGAGAACAACTTATATATATATATATATGAGAAAAATAAAGGTAACTACTATGAAGGGATAAAATATGACTCTAAAAATGAAAAATAAAAAATGTTTTTTTAAAAAAGAGATTAATAAGATGTTGGTTGAAAAAGGGAAACAGAAAAATTAAAAAAAAAACAGTAAAAAAATTAACTTTGAAAAACTAATGAATCATGGTAAAAAAAAAGCCATGAATTCTATGTGCAGTATTCCCCTAGCGCTGGAGTTCTCCCGTTCTCCTTGATCGGTAAACTTGGTCTTGGCTTGCTGGCTGTTCATGCTGATCTTCTGGGGGGGGGGGTGCCTGTTGCCGTGGTTTCCAAATGGCATTGCCCGAGGCGGAATTACCCCGCCCTTGTCGTCCGGGGTAAGCAAGCTGCTCGGTTTTGCTCTCAGGAGCTTTTGTTCCCTGCAAGCTCTGGTACAGCTTTGGAGGACCAGGGTGAAAATGCTGGCCTCCCAATCTCCACCAGGAGGAGCTGAGAACTCGGGGCCCCACTCCTCAGTGCGCCCCCAGAGAAAAGCAGTCACTCCCATCTCCCTGGTCTCCTGCCGCACTCACCCGGCCTGTGACCGAGCGTTTCTATCTCTGGCACCCAACCCCGTGTGGAGTCTCCAAACCCAGGAGATCCCTGCGGTGCACTCCCGTGCCACTCCTCCTAGGGGAGTAAGGGGAGTCTCCCCGGATCTGCCGCTTGTTGGGTCCCTGCTGGAGGAGCAGTGGCCCGACTGGGCCGCGGATCACAGTTTATGGCAACCCCGAGCTGAGAGCCTGCGCCTCAGCTCTGTCTCTGCAGCCAGCTTCCCCGCTCCGATACCTGGGAGCTCTGCTGCACTCGGGCACCCCCGATCTTTCTTGACCCCGAGGGTCCTGAGACCACACTGTCCCGCGAGGGTTCCACCCCCCGCTTAGCCACTGGAGCAACGTCCCTCAGCGGAGCCGACTTCTAAAAGTTCCGATTTTGTGCTCCGCGGCTCTATCACTTGCCAGAAGCGGCGGACGGAGGCCCCCTCCCCTGCCGTCTATCTTCCCGAATATCGCTTCGGGTTCACTTCTCCGAATGTCCTACCTTCCAGTAAGTGGTTGCTTCTCTGTTCAGAGAGTTGTTGCTACTCTCTTCTTCGATCTCCTGTTGAGTTTGTGGGTGTTCAGAATGGTTTGATCCCCATTCAGCTGAATTCCTGAGACCAGACGAAATCCAGGTCTCCTACTCCTCCACCATCTTGCTCCGCCCTCCCACTTTATTCTTTTTAATAGGTGTATTCGTATACCTTTGTTTAACTGATCCTTTGCTGTCAGATGTTCTTTCCTCAGTCTTTGTCTATTACTAAAATTTTAAAAATTTATATCTTATACATGTATCTTCACTCACTGGTGGGGATGTATCAATTTTATCAAATTCACTAGGTGAAGTTGATGTGTCAAATGATACAAAACATAATTTTAGTAGATTTTGCAAAATTGCCTTTCAAAATGGTGGCATACATTTATAGTTCTAATAACAATGTCTGAAATTGTATGAGAATATTGATTTCCCTATTTCAGTGATTGAATATTAGGTAGATTTAAAAATATGTCTCATTATGGTTTTGTTTTGATATTTATATATTTTGTTACATGTATGTTTAAACAATTTAATTAGTTAAACTATTTGCTTATCCCTTACATTTGCCTCTTTACACCTTGACACCTTTTTCTATTACTGTGTTTGACTTGTAGGAGCTCTTTTTCTGTTTTGGCTCTCTGTCTCTCTGTATTTACATATATTCATATACCTGAAATTATTTATTGTATATGTTGCAATTGTTTTTTTACCTTTCACTTTACTTTTAAAATTAATTTGAGTTATATCCTATGGATATAGGTTTCAAATGTTTATTAAACCAAACTTACCAATCTATTTTTCACCATAAAGATCTCTTTATGGTTATAAACATTAAAAAGAATCTCTTCATTTACCCAAAAATGGATAAATATTTTTCCATATTGAAATAAAATATACTTTTTGTTTTTTAATTTTATTTTTAGCATTAAGACTTTTATTCATTTGTAATTAAATTTATATATGCTATCCAATTTCTATTATAGGCATTGCTTATTATAAATAAAAATAATATTTGAACTTTTATATTTACAAAACAAATACACTAAGATTTAATAAGAAGTTTTTTCAGTATCAAACTCTGATAGCATACCTAAAATATAATTTATCAAAATCCAAGTTATGCTAAACTTTTCAGAATTGCATCTATTGAATAATTCAAGGTTTCTGCTTCAACTATTGATTCCTGTTCTTCTTTCTTGGTACTGGCATTTTTCTTTCAATGAAAAAGGGCTATTTCACATATTTTATTTTATTTTATTTTTATTTCACATATTTTAAAAGACATTTCACCTTTATAAGTTTCAGCAAAGTAGAAATGAAAGACATTTAAGGGTAGAAGGTGGGAGAAGAAAGTGTAACCACAAAAAGTTCATTAACCCAACAAAGAACTAAGGTTCATCCAGGAAGCTGACCACATTACTAGCATCTGTTACTTCTTGGTACCCACAAAACAATACTGTTGTATACATTTTTCTGCTAGGAGTAAAGCTTTGCTCTTTAAAAACAATTCTACAATTTTACTATAAATAAACTACAGCAAATTGTCTTCCTGCCAATTACTATCAAAAAAAAAAAAACCACCTCTTTTTGCTGTTGAAAGAGCTTGTCTAGATCATTTTTTTCTTCCTATACCTGGTATAAAAAGTTAAGCATATTAAACAAGCACTGTGTTTGGGAACTTGCAAAAAATGCTTGTCTTTACAGCATTCTATTTCAGTTCTCTTGATTGTTCAGCACAATTAAAATAAAGCTCTCAAACACAAACAGTTTGTCAAACACTTCTGGAAGTTTCTCTTGACTCAGGCCTGTAGTGGCAAGAACATGTTATAAATACTAGAGGTGCTCTCCATTTAAGGGAATATGTGCTCCAGGAAAGTTAATTTTAAAGAATCTTTAAATAAATTGAGTCATACTTTCCTCTTGACTATATATTTATAGAAATAAAATATGTAGGAGCCTCACAATACAGTAATGATGATGATGATGATGAAAATAATGGTAATTATAATAATGTTATTGCATCACATTTTAGGGGTTCTGACACAATATCATATAATAATTATCATTTATCAAGTGTTCTGGTTACTATGCTGTAATAAATAACCCTAATATTTAGTGATGTAAAATAATGATTCATTGTGGTCATAGGTTGTTTGGGCCAGGAATTTGGAAAGAGCACAATAGAGATGACTTGTCTCTGCTCTAGGATAGCTGAAGTCTCAGCTGAAAGACTCCAAGGCTGAGATGGTATGATCTAATGCTTCTTCACTCATATGTCTTGTCTGGTGGTTAATGATGGCCATCAAATGAGACCTTAGCTGGGACTTTCAGCTGGAATGCCTACACATGGCCTCTCCATGTGTCCTGGGCTTCCTCACAACTTCGTGGCTAGGTTCAAAGGGAGCATGAGAACCAGAGAGAAGCCATAACATCTTTTATGATCTAGCTTCAGAAGTCAAGTACCATCACTTCTACTACATTCTTTGTGTTGATGCAGTTACAAAGATTTACCCAGTTTTAAGAAGAAGTAAAATGGCCTACCTCCTAATGGAAGAGTGTCAGTATCATACTATAAGAAGACAGTGTAGAATGTGAGATATATAGTATATAACATACTATATTGTGTGTATATATACATATATATATGTATATATATTATGTGTATTGTATGGATGGAGGTTTCTGTGATTTGTCCTGCATAACTGACCACCTAGACCTACATGTATGCAGGCAGGCTAAGGAATGTCATTTGTGAGACTTGTGCTGCATAAGTGACCTTGGGAGTCTGATTAATCGATTATTAGCTGGCCTCTAGATCAGAACTAGCCCTTCTGGTCTGGACGCCAATGGCTATAAATTTTGCCTTTTATCTTCTCTGGCTCTAGGTTGGGCTGGCCCTCCCAGAATTCAATCTGGGTGGGGCGGCAAGCACATACGTCCCAGTCTCCTTGAAGATGTAAAGACATGATAACATAGAAATGCAGCTCACTCCAAACTGCATGTAGGCAAACAAATGTTTAACTTCAGACCCTGTCATTTGCCCTATAAATATGGCCCTTATGGGGATGGTCAGTTGGAATTCTCACCTGAGGGGAGGATGCTCCACTCAGGCCTCTCAATCAGGACTCCAGCCAGTCTAACTCCATGGGGCTTCCCCAGCTAATGTGTTTGGATGTTCTAAGTACCCAGTTTGATGTAACTGTCTTATTCTCTTTTACTGCTTACTATTGCCCTGATCTATGCATAGATTTTCCTTCTCTTCATTTCCACTAGGTTTTTACTTTATAATATCAATAAAGTGTTTTTCCCCTTCAAAATTGAAAACGCAGCTGTTGTGAATATTTTCTTTAGAACAGACAGCCATCGTTTGAAAATGTAATATTCTACAATAAGAAATTACTTTTTGTTAAATACTTTACATGCAACATTTTAAACTTCACAACTATGACACCGGTCCCATCTTCCATTTATAGATGAGAAACCTGTAATATCAGAGAGGTTAAATAATTTAGGCAAAGTCACATAGGTAAGTAAAAAAAGCCACAATTCAAATTAAGGTTATTTTATTCCAAAGACAGTGTGCTCACGTACTACATTGAAAGTGATAATTTATTGATAAATTTTAAAAAATGATTATCAAATAAGGATTTGTGTTAGGAGATTTATGTGTTAAGGAATCAAGATAGGCTTTTAATACTTTGGGTGATAGTTCATTGGAAAGATAAACTGGAAAATAAGAAAGAATTGGAACCAGCCTCTATAGTTTCAGGGCCAGAATTTATGGATAAATAGATTATCTTTGGGTTTACCACAATAGATTTAGTGGCCCAACAGTAGCTTTAGAAAACTGTCTTGTTTTTGACTAGTCACTTTCTGTCCTTAGTATCTACTATGAGTTTACCTCTGTGTTCTTACCAACAATAGCTGACTCTTGGTGTGTGGATTACTCTATTGTCTGAATTCTTGCACATGTCTCATATACAAACTCTGTGAGAGAGGGTCTGATTTTGGTCTACTTGTCAAAACCCCACAGAGAGTGCCTTCATTTGTCAGCCTCTAGGGGTCAGCACCCACTCTTAGTCAAGTCAATCCAGAATTTCAGGTCACATCACAAAATCATGACCATCAACTCCAAAGGACCAGCCCTTGGTTATTTTGCTCACATGGCAGCTTTTGGTGGGGTTAGCAGTCAAGGTATCATGGATTATTTAATACTGAAACTTTAAATACAGGAACTGTTCCAGAGCATTCTAGACTCCAAGGAAGCAAAGGACTTATCAAACGATGTATTTTCTGGACATACCAATTTCTGGACTTTTGTGTCACAAAGTTCTAGGTACTAGTCTTTTTAACTGGAGTTAACTGGAGTGACTTGTGGGAGCTGCTTACAACAGGCTGTATTCATTCTTTCTGGGCACCAATGCTAAGAACTTGAAGCAGGACTTGTCTCAGTTGGCACTATAGTTGCCACAATTTTCTGTGAAAAGCCCTGCAAAAGCCAGTGACAACGTTACCTACTTGAGGGCACCAGAAGAAATCATCATTGGAAGTAGCAGGTGAACTATAAGGTTTGAGGGTTGCCATTCTCTGATAATCCAATGTAAGTGACTTTAATCAGTATGAAAAAGAGAAGAACATTGGTCTTTCAAGATTTTCACATTAGAAGGTATGACTAGTTTTCTCTTAGGAAAGTTGTTAAAATGTTCAGAAATTTTGGGAAGAAGATAAGGCATATATTGAAACTTTAAACTCTGCGTCATTCCTTAGAATCTCTTTGTAGTACATAATCCTGGAAAGAATTAATAAAATTCTGACTGATGGAAGATGTATAAACTATAGCCAAATAAACACAGATTCTAGAAATATTGAGAATGGGTTAGTTAACAATAAATTGATTTTGTTGTTATTTTCAATTGATTGGGCCTGGAACCTAGCTTCTTATGAATATTTCTTTAAAAAATTACCAGAGGAAAATAGAATAAAATCAATATTCAATTCATTTGTCACAAATAACTTTATTGTCTTCAGTTAGTAGTATCATTTATTTCAAAGAGGTGAGCAGACGTCCTTAAAAGCTCCCGTTTGCCAGTGACAGAAGACAGCCATAAAGCCGACTTTTTTTATTTGTGGTTAGATTCCAAAATGCTGAAATAGACTATAATAAAATGTGCTTTGTTCCTAGAAAACTATGCAGCTTGTGTGACTTTTTATACACTACATTTTTTTTTCTTCTCTCTTCAGGGATTTTTCTCAAACTTAATTTTCAACTAGCTCATGCTGAACAGATCTCAGTAAATTATACCACTCTCTAGTTTGTTAGTGAGTCCAGAAGATTGAGATTTATATTTGACATCTTCTTCCTCATTCTCCATATTATATTTACCACTAAATCATCTGCATTCTCCCTCCAAATTGTGCTTCATGCCACTCCTTTATATCCATCTCTACTGCTACCTTTGTAATACAAGCAAAAAGACAATCATTTCTTGCCTAAACCACTGCATAACTTCCAAATTCATCATCCCATTTTCTTTCTTGACCCTCTCCAATCCAGTTTTTACAGAATAGCCAGAGGGTTATTTTTAAATCATCGATTGAATTTCAAGCTATTTCTCAACTTAAAAATTTTAAGTGGCTTTGCGTTGCAGTTAGAATGAAATCCAAACTCCTAATTTTCGGCTACAAGATCCCAGTTGAAATGTCTTCCCCATTATGATTATGTTTGATGGATAATTTTCATTTACTTCTTCAGATTCAGATATTTGAGTGGGAACAGAGTGAGGTCAGGGCATTTAGACTGTTAACTTCCTGCAGTTGGTTACCCCAGCTCCTTTCAGATGGACAGCTAGTTATTGCACATTCTCATAACTGCTCACTCCCCTGCACCTTCCGGCCGGGTGGTAATGGTTTTCCACTGGTTGTTAGCTCTGGAGGAACTATATCTTTCCTCATTTATTTCCTTGCTTCTTGCCCACTCCTTTGTAAGTAGTCTTTTATTAAACTTTTTACAAATTAACCAGATTATATGTGCCATCTCTTTTTTGTTAGGAACATGACTGATTAAATCTCTGGTAGTTGGGGTGGCCTGAAAAATGGATTGGGTAGCTCCGTAAGTTTGAGAAACACATAGATAATCTTTTGGTAGGGAGGAATAGGACCCTAATCGTCCATGGCTTATGGTGTCTTTATGATTATTCAAAATGCCACCCATATGGCACAGGCTTAAGTGAATGTGGAAAGCAAGGCAGTGGAATCAAGTGCTGCAGCACTTGGTCTTATGGTAACAAGAGAGACTATAAAGATTATGGATTGGTTGGCTGTTTTGGAAGATCCTAGAAATCATACAGAAAGGAACAAATTCAAAGTCATAAAAATATAACCCGGAGTACAAGATAGAAATCAGAAATCTTCAGGGCGCCTCAGTTGGTTAAGCCTCTGTCTTCAGCTCTGGGATTGAGTCCTGCATAGGGCTCCTTGCTCAGTGGGGAGCCTGCTTCTCCCTCTGCCTCTGCCTGCTTGTGTTCCCTCTCTCTGTGTCAAATAAATCAATAAAATCTTAAAAACAAGAAACAAACAAACCAGAAATCTTCAAGAGCATTTTTGGAGGAGGCCTCTTAATTCCTGTAGTCACAGGGCAGATATGGCTGAGGACCAATCCCAAGGCCTGCTTATAAAGGCTGCAGAGTTTTAGTGCCAGTTCAAGTCTTAATCCCATGGGACAAAGGCTCTTACCTCCCTATCCCATCTGAGGGAAAAGATTCCCCTTGAAATGAAACTTTTAATGACTGCTGCTGGGTGCGATATCTCACAAAGAGGTGCCAGTTCTCCCAGGGACCGACCACCACTGCCCTTCATGGCTCCTCTACCCATAGGAGTTAGATCCAGACATGGACCTGATGGAGACATACAAAGCCTACTCCAAAGGGTATAGCTTATATACCCAAAGGGTTGTAGGACCACATTAGTTTGTATCAGCAGGAATCAGAAGCATTGTAAGTATGGATTCTATGGATGTTATTTGATTGGACAAAAATGACTGATATGCATATGCCCAAAAAAGTTACAGAATTTAATGTGCTGGTATAAGCACCTAGGAGTGATTTTAATCAATTAGGTTGGCTAATTGTAGGCTAGAGACATTGGTGGCCTATTAACAAAAAAGTGTTAAAGCTGGAATTTACCTGGTATACTGCAAAAGAAGGAGTTAAAAGGCCCAGACAGATAGCAATATTGAATTCATTTAATACCACAAACTGCTCAGCTATTCCTCTAACCATACCTGTCAGGAGAGCCAGGAACACTTTCCCAACAGCACATTCTTTTTTAAATGCCTTATTTCACTAATAGTCACTCTTGTGGTCTGGAGATCATGGTTGGGATGCTCTTTCCTTAACTAAATAAATCCCAACTTTGGGCTTTGTTGATTTCAGTAATAGCTAAGCATTAATACTCTGAATGGCAGAATTAAAGAGCAAAGAATAAACCCCACTTCCAATATCCCAACATCCTGGTAGTACGTACTCTCACATGACATGAGGTTGTGAATCTAAAGCCTTGGGGTGAATCTAAAGCCTTAGAAATAAAAAATATGTTTTTTTTTATTTATTTTAAACAATTTGGTGATTTTTTTCTTGTCTCTTTTAAGTCTAAGTTATAGTAATTAAAAATTTCATTTGTCGTTGGCTTCTTAGCCCTTAAGACTTTTCTTAAAAACAAAGTCCAATTTGTAAAACACATATTGTGTGTGCATATTCATATAAATTTCATATATATGTATACTTCAACTGAAGCTAAAAGAGGGATATAGATAACAGCGTGTGAGAAAGTTTCTTTTGAAGGCTCTGAAGAGCCTGGTTGGAAATCCACTGGTCAACTGGTCAAGGTGATTGCCTTATTCCTTTTAGAATTGTCCTTTCCCTTTCTAAAAGAAAGATGATAAGTTATTGCTATCAGAGGTACTATGTCCTTCAAAAACTCATAAATAATATTTAGTAGCTCAGTAATTGTTTCAGCCAATTCCTTAAGAAGCTTGGGATGTGTGTTATTAGGATCTGATAATTAGATGGAATCCAGTTTTTAATGTAATGTTTGATATGAATTTGTCCTGCTTTTACCACCCTATCACATATCTAGTTATTGACAGGTATAGGAAATTAAAGGAAGGTTGCTTTTGTTTTGTTAGTCTCATCGGTAGATTTTTTTTTTTCTTTTGCTATAGGCCTAGTAAAATGAAAGTGAATTTCCAAGTTTATTTCTCAGGATTCCCAAGATGAGAACATGCATCAAATAAAATACTTCATAATGTGATATTATGAATAAGATTAATGAAATTTATCAAATATGTCAGTGATGGTTTTCTTATGACAAAAGATTTTAATTCACAGGAAAATCCTCACCAGCTTGCTTGAAATCAAGTTTTCAGAGGTTAACCTAATAGCCATAACAATAAAAATGTTGACTGATATTTGTGGAGCATTATGTACCAAGCCCTATGGAATAAGTACTTTATATGGATGATCTCATTGAAGTCTCAGATCAAATCGCTATGTGATATCACATTCAGTTTCACAAATGAGAGAACCAGGCTTGAGAAGTCAGGTAAATTTCCCATTGTACAAGTGGCTAAGACAGGCCATGTTTAAATCCATAGTCTGTACCAAACTGTCTCCCTATTGATGGTGCTTCTCTCTAATTGTGGTGGTGAGGACAGCAGGACTTGGCAGTTAATTTGAGAGAAATTTGGCAGTTAATATTCTGAAAGAAGTAGAAAATACATGAAAGGAAATTTAGGAGCCAACCAGTAAAACCATCATATTTTATTGATAAAGAACATGAGGCATAAATAGTATAATACACAAATTAAGGGAATTTAGGCCTCTCAATTCCTGTTTTCTCATCTATAAAATGGGAATGATAATAATAGAACCTACCTCAAAGAATCACTCTAAAATTCATTACATCCTTGTACTTATGTATCTAGTTTTCCCTCTTTCTAAAGTGTAAGAACAAGAGAATTCAGAAAGTGTAAGTGTTAAAAAGGATAACTAAATAAACCGTTACCTACATGCATCACTTTGTATTCCAATTCTCAGAAATGTTAGAATAAAGAATAAGGAAGCATCTGGCCAGGAGCATACATAGTAAAATGAATTTAGATTCAAATTGTTAGCAGGGGTAAAGGTTTTATATTTTCTTTTCTTTTAGTTTCTTGGGGCTAATTTGTAGACAAGAGGAGGCTTAGTATCTCTACGAGGATATAACACTTTAAAAGTAGCAGAAAACCCAAACAACATTCCACTTCTCCAAACTATACTGTTACTATCTTGGTTAACAAGGAATGCAGAGTAGGCAGTTCTTGGCATTGGTTTATCTATGTAATAATGCCAGGGTTGCTATCTCTGAAATTATATTGGCCTTTCTTTCTTGGTCTCAAGATGGTTACTGCAGGTCCAGAAATCATGGACGCAGTTAAAGCATGAAAAGGCGGGGCGGGGCGGGGGGGAGAATAGAATCAGCCTCCTCTGTCCCATTTATTAGGAAATGCAAAAGCCTTCCAGAAAGGCTTCCCAGGACACTTATCCCAGTATCTTATTTGCCAACACCAAGACCATTATGTTTCCAACTGGCCTTCCAGTGTAGGCAGGTAATGAAAGGTAAAGAATAGACTAGTCAACAGTATTATTCAGATTTATGATTATCATATGTTGACAACATTTTTATATTAGCTGGGATATATATTAATGGAAATGGGGAAATTGCCACTTATATCTGCCACTTACAGAGTATTAAGCTCTAGTATATATGTTAGGAACTTTATGGTCATTTAATTAATACTCAAAGTACCTTTGAGAAAATGGATGAATAAACTGAGATTCAGAAAGGTGAATGCTACTGCAGACATCTTATACATAATATTCTTTGAAACTGGGTTTGACTGACTTGAAAGTTTGTGCTTACAATTGGAACATAAAAAAATGAAACTACCTTTTTCAAGTTTACTTAGTTGAAATCTGGGACTGGGGTTGGTATCTAAATCTAAATAATTTGCTCCCAACCACTAAAACAGATTACCGTTTGCCATCTATATTTAGGAGAGTGTTGTCTAACCTCCCATCATAACATGGGATGATTCTAGAATGAGCACAGAATATACTCTCCAGGCAGGTGTTGGAAATGTACACTTGGGTTTTTCCTCATTTATCAGTTAAAAATGTCAGGATAACAGGCAAGAAAGTTTCAGAAGGAAAGGAAGTATGTGTAAGGTTAGGGATGTCTGGCATAGATACTCTATTTTGCCTGATGATCTGGAAGAGTGTGAGGTTGGAAAAGACAGTTAAACTGAGGAAGTTCCTTAGAAGCAATTTATTCTACCCCTCTGATTACAGTGCCATATATTCTCTATTTAAACTCTTTTTAATACAAATAAGACAATAGAAAAAAAACAAAAACAAAAAACCACAACACCTTAAGATCAGTATTTCTTTTTATTTTTTTTTAGGATTTTATTTATTTATTTGACAGAGAGAGAGAGAGTGAGCACAAGCAGAGGGAGAGGGAGAAGCAGGCTCCCCTCTGGGCAGGGAGCCCAATGCAGGGCTTGATCCCAGGACCCTGAGATAACGACCTGAGCCGAAGTCAGCAGCTTAACCGACTGAGCCACCCAGGCGCCCCAAGATCAGTATTTCTTCACAATTCAGTAATAGCTTTAAAATTCTCTTCAGTGTGTTAGAAAATTCCGGAACCAGCATCTTTATGGAAGTGGGAAAAAGGCAAGTATAAGGCATTGTCTTTGTTAACTATGAGATGTTAGTGTATACTTAGCAGGGGGCTTATGATGGTCATGTGCGAATGGAAGGATGAGAATTATTTTTTCCCCACATAGGTTCCCTTTAAAGAGACTTTAAAGGCTTATATCCCTTTAAAGGTAATAATGAAGGGTTTCAGAAAGACGTTTCAGCACAGTTCACTGAGCAGAGTAAAAACATTTGCCCTGTGGATATCAAATACATAGGGAGAAAAGCACCTACAATAACTGATGGCAACTACCAAAGGAAAAAAAAATTAAAAACAGATGTGAGATTTCATTGCTAGCATAACTACGATGACTTTATAAAATGAATTTTGTGCCTCAGGTATCTGGTCTGAACATCTGAATAATCATATTTCTCAAGGTGTCTATCAGTGGATCTGTTCATTATTCATTTGGTCCTTGCTTATGGATGAAACTGTACCCTCTAATGATCAGGAAAAGTGACTTTATGTTAATCCCAAAGAGGGGGTAATTAGGCATTTAAACCACTCCTTTTTATAACTTGAAACTATAAATACATAATATTATATTGTAATTTGTCACATGGTTCTATGTCATCTTTTCACTTCTTGCTATAAGACAAACACATACATATTGAATCTCTGTGTTTTTCAGAATAATCCAAATATTTAAAACTTTATTCTGAGCTTCTAGTAATAATACTTTTAATAAAGGCATGACTTCTTTATTCTAATGATAATAATTACAAATAATAGTCATAACTAACATTTACTGAGTTATTGCTAAATGCTAGTTTCTCTAAATATTTCATAAGCCTAATCTCTTTTCTAAGCAACTTAATGGAATATGTACACTTATTTTTTTTCTTGAGTTCAGATCAAGTGTAGAAACCTTCATAGTTGTAAATGTCAGTAGTAAAACCTTTCCATCATTGCTCAGAACTGATTAGTCTTTCATATACACACATATCGTCTCCACCCTCACCCCAACCTCATTCAAGTCATCAGTTACACACTGACACCTTTGCGCATGCACACACACACACACACACACACACACAAACTCCAGACATAAGCCTTTATTGTTCTAAATTACTTTTACTTCTCAGAACTATGGAGATCATGCATCAGGTAGACTGGAAGGTCTTCTGATGCTCAAATTTGGCTATTTTCATCATTAATCCACTTCAGTAAGAGCAGATCTCAGAGAACACTTATTATTTTTATTTCACAGATGAGAAGATGATCCCCAGAGAGATATATAACCTATCCAAGGTCACAGAACTTATAAATGGAAAACTTACGAGTCTAAAGCCTCAACATATAAGACCATGCTAGAGAAATTTAGATTGTATAGCTATCGAATTTAAAACTCTTATTTTAAAATTGTAAAGCTACATTGAATTATAACAGATTCCTTTTGGGAAAATGGAAATAATTATGGACATTGTTCCTCACAGTTCATAGCAATGCCTTTTGGATATCTGATACTCCAGTGAATGTTTGATGAACAAATAAATGAATCAGTAATAAAATACAGAGGAAAAGCTAATGCCTTGGTAATTTAGAATAACTATTTCTTTATTATCTTCAAGCATATTCAACGTATTGAAGTGTGGATATTTGTTGATACTACATAGTATGGTATCAGTGTTTTGCATTGTTGACTATATATAAGGATCATCTGTGTTCCATGTTAATTTTTCTATTGAAAATGTGTAATGTGTTTTGTATCACCTTTATCTGGATTTACCCCAGTTGACTGAGATACTTGTAAAGAGACACAGGATCAAAGCTTTTAGCTGGTAGGAGTTTAGAATGAATTGCCCCAAGTATGTGCCACTTTGGCATGCAGATTATTTGAGCTTAAAACAATCAAGGCCCAAAACTTTTACTTTTCCCCTAATTGCCTAAAGGAAGTTAGATAGAGGACCTGCTCCAGAAATAGAGCTATCACCAACTATATTAGAATATGATCTAGAGGTAGTAGATGGTAGTAGACAAGGAGGAATTTAGCTTAGAGTCTGTTGAAATTCCTCTGTATGTCTCATTGTTTCTGTATGGCCCAGCAAACATTTATTTACCAAACATTACTCTTTTTCACCTCTTGTGACTGCCTTTCCTTCCTTTTGAAGTCCCACACCTCTACCCCCTTATCCTTAGTTCAGGATGGTGTATATACCTCATTTTACTTTGCTATTTTTGAATCTTTCATATATGGGATTCCTAAACATCCAAAGTTAAAATTTTCTCCTGTAAATCTGTCTCATGTCAGTTTAACTCTTTGACCAACCAGAAGAATTTTGAAGGGTAGAGAAACTTCCTCCCCAACAAGCTTATTGAGCAGAAGCAAAACAAGCATTCGTGTGGCTTCAGGATAACTCCTCACGGTGTCAGGTTTCTCTATTCGCTTGCTGTCCAGAAGAACAGCTTTATGAAACTGCTCCTCATACAAATTTTCTTGCTTCAGGAAATCAGATCATGGTCCCAATCTGACAGTGTGGCTTTCACACAAATTTTGGGCTATTCTTGGCAGTGCTCTCGTGTTGTGCAGATAATTGAGAGTTGACTAAAATATATACATTTTCCTTTAGGATAATCAATAGAAATATGGTTGTAAAGAAAATTAAGTTGCTTTCTACTTGAGGTTTAAAGAAATTGCATTTGTAAAACTTTAATATATCGTATCAAATTCTTTGGGAAAAAAAATAAGAGTACAACACTGATTACATCACTTCACTTCATGTGTTCCTCATTGTTTAAAGTCTAAACAACTTAGCTTGGTATTTAAGTCTTCCAAGCCCTAGCTCCAACATTATTGTCATCCTTTTTTTTTTTCAAGATTTTATTTATTTATTTGACAGAGAGAGACACAGCGAGAGAGGGAACACAAGCAAGGTGAGTGGGAGAGGAAGAAGCTGGGTGAGTAGGAGAGGGAGAAGCAGGCTCCCCACTGAGCAGGGAGCCCAATGCGTGGCTCGATCCCAGGACCCTGAGATCATGACCTGAGCCAAAGGCAGACACTTAATGACTGAGCCACCCAGGCTCCCCAACATGATTGTCATCCTTAAATCAAACTTCTTACACATTTAGCTAGCAAGGCCAAATTTGACTATAATATTTTCCTGGACATTCACTGTTTTCAATTCTTCCTTTCTGTAGGCATTCTCTGACCACTCTACCAAAAATATCCTTTATTATTTTTTATTTCCTTGCTGTCTTTTTTCTTCTTGACCCTGCTTTGTTTTTTTTTCCCCCATAGCACTGAGATTATATTACATATTTGATTATATTTGCCTTATAGCACCTAGAAGACTGCTCAATCAGTATTTGTTGAATGAATGATTTTCTAAACCATCAGGTAACTTCAATTCTCCATATTGAAAAAAAAAGCTTATTTTTCAGGAGCTTTAGAGTGGTATGGTGGGTCAGTTTGTACTTAGCAGTCTTAGCAGTTTAAGCAGGGTTTTTTTTTTTTCAATTTTATTCAGAAATTACCGTGTCCTCTGGGGAAACTGACCACCAGTTTTAACAAATTGACCACCATCAATTCCAAGAAGTTTTATATAGTTTTTTGTACCTAACAAGGATTTTTGGTCACTTACTGCCATGCTCTCAAAGAAAGCCAGATGTGACTTGAATGCGAATGAAACTCTCTGATCTGATATTATTTACATTGTGTTTTTATTTTGTCCATCAGTGGTGGCATGTGATGACCAAGTAGCATTATGTTCCAGTGGGAAGTTGCAGAAGATCTATTGATATAGCAGCCAAGAGACTTTTTATTTATTTGGGATGTCAGTGAAGTCCTTCCTTGAAACTGAATTAAGCCACTTAGAGATGAGCATTATTTTTTCTAAATTAAAAAAATTAAATCCTACAAAAAGTTAAAAGAATAGTATAATGGGTACACATATAGCTTTCCCTTAGAAGTTCTAATTTTTATCATTTTGTCACATTTGCTCTAAAATGCTCAATATATGCATTTTAAATTTATACCTTTTTTGCTGGGATATTTGAAATTAAGTTGCAAACATAATGATATTTTGCTCTAAATACTTCAACATGTGTTTCATAAGGACAAGGACTTCTTTTTATATGAACACATTATCACTTTCATATCTAGAAAATTGCTTATTAACACAATTATAATTTCTAATATGCAATTTCTCCATTTGTCCCAGCCATGTGTGTTCCTTTTAATTGTGTGAATGTGGCTTTTATTATTTGTTTGTTTGCATCTAATCAAGGATCTCAATTTGCATTTAGTTGTCATGTCTCCTTAGTCTCCCTTAATCTATAGCCATTCCTTTGCCTCTTTTCTTTTCCCTGTTTTTATTTTGCTTTGTTTTTTTCTTTTACAAACTTGACAAGTTTGTCAAATCCAAGGCAATTGTTTTGTGAAATATTCTACCATCTGAACTTGTTTTCTCATGACTACCTTCAGGTTAAATTTTTTTTTTTTTTTTTTTTTTTTGTCACATAGCCGTAGGTGGTATTGCATACTTTCCTTTGCATCATATCAGAAAATACATAATGCTAATTTGACCCATTACTGGTGATGCCACTTTGATCCCTTGGTTAAGACACTTTCATATTGTAAAAATACCTTTTTCCCCCTTTGTAATCATGTATAATATGTTAAGTGAAACTTTGAAAATGTGGGGATCCTTCATCCTATGGTTTTTAGTATCATTTGGTGATTCTTACATAAATCAATTCTTACACTGTTGTTTGCAAATTGATGATTTTCTTATTTTATCATTCCTTCTACACAAAATAGCCAGCTTTCTTTTGTTACAGAGGTTTTTTTTTTTCTCTCCCTCCCCCATACATTTTCTTTTAAATTTTTAAATTTTAAGTAGGCTCCATGCCTTGCATGGAGCCCAGTGTGGGGCTTGAACTCATGACCCCAAGATCAAGACCTCAGCTGAGATCAAGAGCTGGACGCTTAATGAACTGAGCCACCCAGGCACCACTTGACTCTTTTTTAAAATGCAATGTTATAATTTACTTCCTTTAAAAATAAATGTTCCAGTTGTCCCAAATTTGGCCAGTTGGATCTTTGAAGCTATTCCCTATGGTTTTTTGTTATGTCCCCATTAATCATTGAGTATTCTCTTGCTTTCTGACACTATAAGAACATTTAGCTTCACCAGTGATTTTCCTTGCCTCAGCCATTTCTCCAAGGAACTCTGGTTCCTTTATGTGGAGAATGGTATTTAGAAACCAAGATCTTGGCACTAGATGAACACAATGATGTGAGGGTGGGCATGAGCAATTTTCACTTCTATTATATACAGTTTAGTTCCATTCTTCTTACTCTTGTTCCCACTTGTTTAATTTTGGATTTCATACAATAATAGCTTTTCTTCTCTTGTATTTTCTTCAGCTATTTAACTTCAAATGCTGCTACCTAAAATTCTCCATGATTCCTAAGGATTGGCAGAGGATGAGAGTCTTTCTTCATCTGACAACGTGAAAACTCTAAAATTCCGTACTCATTCAAGTCTTTCTCAGTCACTTCTGTTTGTCTTTCATCTGATTTTTTACAGATGTTCTAAAGCTCCCAAATAAATAGGGATATTCAGTGAACCACAATATCTGAAAGATAAAGCAAGTGCTTACCTGTTCGCTTTGCCATCTGCTCTGTTTTGGATTGGATAAGTACATATTCAGTCCCCCCAAACAGCATGCATGTCTCAAATTCCCACAGTGACTGGCTTCAGTTCCATCTGGTTGATTCTTTTTATTTCATTACAACTGTTCAGATTTATAAACCCAGCAATTAAAAAAACTTAGGCATATTAATACCTATGTTGCCCTTAACTACCATTACTCAAAAAAAGTGCAATAGGTTTTACAAGACATTGTTTCGTTGAAGGGACTATTATTATTTTAATGGAACATGTTATACATGCATATTATTTTAAAAGGTTTCTTTCTTTTTGAATTTGTCAGGCCTTCATTTACAAATAGAAGATTAACTATACTTTGTTTTAATTGTTTCAAATGTGATGATGGTGAAAAGCAAAATACAAATTCCAGCTTCCCCCATCAATGTTTCTACGCAAAGATTAAGAGTGTCTGTGACTAGTTCTAAAGTGATAATTTCAATTGGCTCAGGTCCATTAACTGCAGGAAAAACACCTGGCAAGGAGGTTGGTAGCAGCCCATTCTTGTTAACCTTTCAGCCTTCACAATAACTATCAGCAGGCACCAAATAAGGGCCTCTAATAAACTGGCATTGAAGCTGCTGACAGCTAAAAACTTTTTATGGGCTTCCAGAACTAAGTGAAAGAAAATGTTCTGATTAATTAGAATCAAAGAATTTTTAAATTCCTTAATCCTAGAATTGGATAGTTTTTAGACATGTAAAGTAGAATAAAGATCAATGTGTCCTCTCAGAAAACATTTTCCTATAAATAAAATGGATTTTCAAAGTATGCTATTTTTGCCACTTTAATCCAGTTTTTCAGCTACTGTGCTCTTTTATTTTAGTAAAAGGGAAAGTAGCTGAAAAATGGGAAACAGTACCAACTTTAGAGGTAGTTTTAACTAGATTCTTCTCACCTGTAGTATAATTTCTGCTAGTGAATTACAGAAACTCTAATACCCAATAACGGTGGGAAATTAGGCCTCAGTCCTGCAGGGGAAACACTAAAGAAGAGTATTTAAAAGCTTCACAGACACCCTTCTCTTTGCCTTGCCTATGAGAAAATCAAACAATTTGCTGGTAGGTTCTATCTGTAAAGAGAATCCATTTGCCACCGGTTATGTGGAAGCTAAGAGGGACTTGAGGAATCACAGGAGAAAGCCAGAGTGGGAGGCTCAACTGCAAAAACCCAGTCAAGAAGCCATTTTGTTTCTGTGTCAGATAGCTGAGACTCAGGTGCTGGACATGGCTTTATTAGAAGAAGGCATGGATAGAGATTGGTATAGGAAGTCAATTCATGCTGCTGACTTTGGGCAAAGGCATTTGAGAACCACCACTGCACAAAAGCATGAGGTTTCTTAGAGACTAGTCTCAGCTAACTCTGGTAGCAGGAAGGTAGTGAAGTTCTGCCTACAACAATGGCCCAGCTTTTGGGTGAGAATAAAATGAAGAGTGAAGAGAGTTTCCTGAGACAGTGAGTGGAGATCTGTATTAGAAAAAAAACTAGCCAGAACTTCATCTCCTATGTGCCTTCTTTATACCTCATAATAGCACTTTACCTCCTATCGCTTCTGGTCACCAAATGTGTGGGTTTTTTTCCCCATACCAAGTAATTCTATAACACTAGCGGGGTGACTTACAACTTAATTCTGACACTATCTACCTAGAGATAGCATCAGATCCCACAGGTTAGTGGCTCAGTCTCACAAGACAGCTTCCTACTTCAGATAACTACCACAAGTAGTATGTCCCCAGGGTAGCCACAACTTCTGTCCAACTTGGCTACAAATTGGAGGTTCCCATGGACTCCCCCTCCCCCAGATTTGATTATTTTCTAGAGATGCTCACAGAACTCAGGGAAATATTTACTTAGGTTTACCAGTTTATTAAAGGATATGATAAAGGATACAGATGAACAACCAGATGCAGAGATACATAGGATAAGGTCTTGGAGGGTCTGAGTACAGTAGCTTCTGTGCCCAATAATTGGGGTGCATCACCCTCCCGGTGTGGATGTGTTCACCAGCCTGGAAGTTCTCTGAACCCTGGACTATTAGGATTTTTATGGAGGCTTCCTCATGTAGGCATGACAGATCATTAACTCCATTCCTCTCCCCTATCTGGAGAAGTGGGAACAGGGTGTGTGTGTGTGTGTGTGTGTGTGTGTGTGTGTGTGTGTGTGTGAAAATTGCAAACTTCTAATTATGGCTTGGTCTTGCTGGTGATCAACCCCCATCCAGGAGCCCACTCAGAGTAGCCTCATTAGAAAAAAAGATGTTCTTACTGCTCTTGTCACTTAGCAAGGGTCTTAGGAGCTCTGTGTCAGGAGCCAGGGGTAGAAACCAATACAGATATTTGCTATTATCTCCCAAAACCTTAGTAGAGTGAGGTGAAAACTCCACACAACTTTCAATCTTATCACCCAATCTTGGAGAGCCTGGTGAAAACAGTTCTCTTGGCTGTTTGTATGTAGGAGGTAAGATTCTGCAGAAACAGATTCAACTAAGGTCCTATGCTCTTAACATGGAGGGGTCTTTGAAATTAAAAAAAAAATTTTTTTTCAAGCTTGCAAATATTTACTAATGGAAAAATAAATAAATAGGATAATACTTTGAGATATTAACTGTAGTTCTTTATAGTCCATGACATTTGTTCTAGAGAAGGAAGCTACAATATTAATGTTTCAGGGAGTGGGTATAACCAATATCACAAATAAGAGAGAAAAGAATAAACAACTTCTGAAAGGACCTTTGAAACTCCTCATTACGAGAAAGGCCTTTTGGACTTTTCCAAAGCTTGTCTAAAAAAATCAAACAATGTAATTGTTTTGTGATGAATAGAATAGACAGAATCAGTATTTTCCATGCTCACAGATTCAATAAAATCTATTTGGACTGAAAAGAAGGGAGGGATAACTAGAGGATAAGCAAGAAAGTTTATGTATGGTGAGCCCCTCTGTTCCGTGTCTCTACACTTGCTTGAAAAATGGGGAAGCATAGACAGATCCAAGATCTCAGAGCAAGATCCATTTCCTCTTTCTCAGTGAGTACCCAAACAGGTCCCATGATCCAGAGCTCCACCTTGTTCCCAGAATCACATGGAAACAAAAGTCAGCCTAGGATAGCATGTCTAAGATGAGAGAACCTGGAGCAGCCTCCACAGAATTTCTCAAACTCAGCTTTGAGGGAGAGCATTTGGTGGCTTCCTGTGCTTTTTGGAGACTGCATAAGTAATAGAAAGAGAGCCAGACCTGGAGAATTGCTAAAGAAAGGAACATGAGAAAATGCAGAGGCAACCTGCCTTCAACAGTGTCTGAGGATTGGATGGGAACATGCTCATCTCAGAGGGTACAGACAGGAAGAGCTCCTGAGTAAGGACCGATACCATCCCCTCATTCCTTGATACCAAGGCATTACATAAGAACACTAGATTTATGGCAAAACCCCTGGAATAAAGGAAATGGCTTGACTTGATTAAGATTTTATTTTCATCACCTGATCAAATAGAGATCAAAATACAACATTAAGTTAAAGGGCGCCTGGGTGGCTCAGTTGGTTAAGCGACTGCCTTCGGCTCAGGTCATGATCCCAGAGTCCCGGGATCGAGTTCCACATAGGGCTCCCTGCTCGGCGAGGAGTCTGCTTCTCCCTCTGACCCTCCCCCCTCTCATGTACTCTCACTCTCTCAAATAAATAAATCTAAAAATAAAATAATAAAAAATAATAAAAACTTAGTTTAAAAAATTAAGTTAAAATATTGAAAAATAAGCAAATTTACAGTTTTTGTTCACCTGGGTTTTGTGGATTAAGATTCATACTGATTACATTTAATATTTATATTGTGTGTCAGCTTTAATAAATTCTATTAGAATGTGAGTTCCCAAAGGATAGTGGTTACATCTCTCTCATCTTTCTGACTTCCAGACATCTTGAAAATGGTAGTAACTTACAGGGACCTGTACCCCTGAAACAAATAATACATTATATGTTAATAAAAAAAAGAAAAAAAAGAAAACAGTAGTAACTTAATATTTGTTCAGTAATATTAAGCTAATCCAAAACATCCTAGTAGCAAATTTTCTTGGTTAACCAACTCATTCATTCACTATTTTCAAGGCCCGTGTTCAGATATGTTTACTCATTCAGTGGGTCATCAGACATAACCAGCTACAGTCCAGCATCACTAATCCAAAGACTGCATGAAAGAGAAGCAAACCAGAATGTCCTAACAACTTGGACACATAGATCTCCAGTCTCAATATCTGATATATCACTACTTTTGAAGTACTGTCCTCACTTACTTTCCAACATACTTGACTCATCTAGCCTTCTTTGTACCTTTTTGAATGAATGTACTCCATTCCTACTCAACTTCTTTTGCTGGTTTCTCCTCTTTTTATCTTATGCAGTGTCCAGGCTATAAATTCCACCTGTGTACTGATACTCATACATTTATATATCTGGCTCATGTTTCTTTCCTTAGCTCCAGATGGCCCCTTAACTTTTGCATCTAGATGTCTAATAGGCTCCTAAAACTTAACCTGTCTAAAACTCAGCTCCTGATATATTCCCCCAAGCCAACTCCTCTAGCATTTTGCTTCTATCTCAGTAAGTGACAATTTTCTATTCCCAGCTTCTCAAAACAAAATCCATGGTGACATGCCTGACTCATTCTTTTCTCTTGAACCTCATATCTAAGTTCACAGGGAATCTATTTGGTTCTACCTTTAAATATATCCTGAATCTGACTGTTCTCATCATATCTACTGCTATCATATAAGTTCAAGCCACCATCTTCCCTTGCCTGGATTATTGTTAACATCTTCCCAGCTGGCCTCTCTTGTCCAATCTTGTACTCCTACAGACTATTTATGAACACAGTGGCCAGAGTGATCCTATTAAATTATCATCAGATTAGGTTACTCCCCTGCACCAAATTTTTCCATGGCTTTCTAATTCAGAGTAAAACTCAAAAGCCTCACTGTAACTCCTTCCATGTGATCTGGCTCCACATGGCCTCTCAACCTTCAATTTTTCCTCTTAGGATTTCAGCAACTCTGGCTTCCTTGTCCTTTCTCACACATATCAGACGTACTTTCAAGAAGTCCTTTGCACTCAGTATATTTGCAGTTTGGAATAGTCTTCCTATTACATTGATATGGTTAGCTACCTCACTTCTTCATATTTTTATTCAAAAATCATCTTTTAATAGGACTTTACTGGCCACTTGATCTAAAATTTTAATGCTTAACTTCACATTTCATGGGCTTTCTCTGTTTTATAATTCCTTCTTACAACACATCATTTATTCACGTATATTTTACTTATTTATCTTGTTTATTGTCTGTCTCCTGCTTGACTGTGTTTTGTTCACTACATGATATCTGGCCCTACAATAGTGCTTGGCATATAGCAAGTACTCAGTAAATATTGTTGAATAATTATTTAGTAAATAATGAGTATTTACTAAACTATCACCAGAATCTTTTTTAGTTATATTAATTCATGGCCACATTAAAAAAAAAATAAAACCTATTTCACTAACAAAATTTTTCAACATGGGTTTTATTCTATTCATCACAAAACAACCCAGTATTAAAAATGCTTCTGTAACACAAGTTTACATATGATAAAGTATTACTTTTCTCCTAGTAAATATACTCTCTGAGCACAATGCTATCTGGAAAAAGCTCTGTTAGTAATTAACATGAAGGTTATTATGCCTCATTATAAATTGGTTCTTTATCCTAGAATGGTTTCTGCACCAAATCATAAAATAAGGATTTTGCTTTTGAATGAAGTCTGTGTTTTTGAAGACAATCTTCTGTTTGCTTTTTTATTTATTTATTTTTATTTATCTTGTTCTCTTTTGCTAGAATTTTTAACCTCTTCATTTCTTTCCATGGAAATCTACATATTAAGGGTGAAATATTTTTAATAATTAATTTCCTTATTAATAAACTGATTTTTCTCTGCGGGCTGACCACTATCATGGAAGGAGAGAATGATAATACTCTCTCTGAAAGAAGGAGAATATGATGTTGGAGACAAAAGTAATGGAATTTTAACCTACCTTCCAATGCTTCAAAGACCCACCCAGAATGGGGAGGAAGCTTGCTGCATGCATAAACAGGAAAACTAAGGGCAGACAGGCTATAGTCTTGCTCAGCATTTGGTAGTTGTTTAGGAAGCTAAGGTTCCAGGACTGCTTGGGCTCATATGCAGCAGCTCAGCAGTCAAAATAGTGGGTGGTTCAGTTTGGTGGAGAGAGGATTTCATTGACTTGTACTTGCTTCTTAGTTTCAGAATGTGTGGGCACTGGTTTAAAGATTACAAAAGAGCCTAGTATGGTGAGAGCAACCTGGGGCCAAGGATAGGACAGATGTGGCACCAGTTCTGAGGGGTCTGCAGAATCAGGAACAGAGGGGAAGCAGGGTCAGGTTGGAGGGTTAAGAGGTCCGACCAAGCTGAGAAATTTAAGATCACAAGAGTACAGCCATCTAGGGGCACCTGGGTGGCTCAGTCATTAAGCGTCTGCCTTCGACTCAGGTCATGATCCCAGGGTCCTGGGATGGAGCCCTGCATCTGGCTCCCTGCTCAGCGGGAAGCCTGCTTCTCCCTCTCCCACTCCCTCTGCTTGTGTTCCTATCTCTCTCTCTGTCAAATAAATAAATAAGATCTTAAAAAAAAAAAAAAGAGTACAGCCATCTAACAAATAGGCAAACTCTTAGTGATCACCAGCTAATACACCCAGAGATTAGCTTGAGGCTAAGAACCTCCCTGTCCCAGTGCCCAGGGTCACTTAAAGAGTCCCCAGTAGTATACAACACACCTTGGGGTCAGCAAGTTGTAGCCCACGGTCCACTATAGCTTGCTGCCTGTTTTTATATGTCCTATAGGCTGAGAATGGCTTTTACATTTTTTTTAAAGATTTTATTTATTTATTTGAGAGAGAGAGAGAATGAGAGACAGAGAGCACGAGAGGGAAGAGGCTCAGAGGGAGAAGCAGACTCCCTGCTGAGCAGGGAGCCCGGTGTGGCACTCGATCCCGGGACTCCAGGATCATGACCTGAGCCGAAGGCAGTCGCTTAATCAACTGAGCCACCCAGGCACCCTGGCTTTTACATTTTTAAATGGTTGAAAAAAACCCAAAATATTTTAGAGCAGCCCTTGAATGATATATGAAGATAAAATTTCATATAAAGCATTCATAAATAAAGCATTATTGGAACACAGCCATACTCATTCATTTACATCTTGACTATGGTTACTTTCCTCCTGATGGAGTTGAATAGTTGCAATAGTGACGATATGGTCAATAAAGCCTCAAATATACTGTCTGGCCATTTACAGATCAAGTTTGCCCACTCTTGCAATATACCTCTTGGAAGGTAGCCTAAGGAGAAAGAATCTGAAGAACTGAGTTATAACCTGAAAGGAATTGAATTAACCCCCAGGAGACCATTGAATTATTAAATTCATTACATTTCATTGAGACAAAAATTAGGATTAGCAAGAAATTCTGGGTGATGCCAATTCTTCCACATGTTCCTAAATGGTTCAGTGGGCATCTTTAGTCATGATATGTCTCAGACAGAGGGTGGTCTCTAGGCCCTCAACAGACTCAGTGCAGATTTATTCATACCTCGTGCAATGGTACCCTACAGCAAGTATCCAGCATATAAATATTTTATTAGAACCCAAGCTTATGAGACCTTTGGACAAAACTGTGAAATTGTTTTGTTTTCTTTTCTATTCTCTTATTTCTCACTTCTAAATCTGTTGGCAGCCCTATTTTCACGCTTCTTGAGGTACCAACTTCATTCAGACTATATTATTGATGTCATGTATTATTCCTTGCTCTCCTCTCCTACTCTTCACAAGACAGTGGAAGCATCATGTTTGTTTTTAAAAATTCACATTACTCTGATTTTAAAGGAGAAGAAATGGAATTGGATAAGAATTGATGTTGATTAAAGGCACACCTGGATCTATAAGCCAAGTGGAAAGGAATATGGAAGTAATCACCAGTCATCAAACTTAATCTTGAACTTAAACATTGCTATTGATTGATTAGGGGTTATCATTTCTCTTATTAGTTACATTACAGTGATACCATTAATAAATGTTCCCAATTTATTAGGTATTTTCAGCGTTAAGTAGAGTCTTTTTATTTTACTTAATCCCTAAGAACAATTCTCAAGTTTGTGTAACTTCAAAGCCTATACTTTTAAATTGAGAATAAGTTAAAACTCCTAACCATGACTTAACCCTACTTTGAACATTTGAAATACATTTTTTGTAAATGAATTAGTTTTCTTTCTCTCTTTTTAATAATTGTTGGGTTTTCTATACATAGGTCCTTAAAGCCTTCAACAGCCTACACTTTTTTTTTCCCTCTAACCCTCAAGGTTAAATAGCCCAGTTTAGTTATGCCAGCATTCTTTTTCGTAGAGGAGATAGCAACTCAGTGTGCAGAGTTAACCTTGAAGTTATTTGATGTTAAATCAGTTTTACTTAGGGATGTTTTTTTCACCCCTCCCTCAAGGTCCCTTTTATTCTGTCATACAATTTGCTGTCAAACTAAATGATGCATTTAAATAAAATGACCAAAGATAATGACTGTGACAAGGGAGAGACCAGAACAATTGCTGTTATAATGTCATTCTGATCTGAATGACCCTGTTATGTTGGAGTCATGATACAAGAGGTGTGAAGTCATGGTAACTTGCCACTTTTTCCCCAGCCAAATCACAGAAGTTTCTGGTGGGCTGGCGTTTAAAGAAAAGTTGCCCAAGGTGTAAAGTATTTGTTATAAGACAGGCTCAGGAATGATCACAATACTAATCATAAGTAGAATGTGAAAACAATGTACTCAAGTTGATCATCAGATTGAATGGCATTCAAATCCATTTCTTACTGGAATTTATATAGCATGGTAAAATAATGAGGAAGAACAGTTTTGGTTATGAAATTGGATTGGTTTTACTGTGAAAAAGAAGGATAATTGACAAGATGTTTTTCAAAGACAATTGGGTTTATGGACTTAGGAGTTGGATTTTTGTGGTGGAAAAAAGCAATTGCAGAGCTTTCAGACTATATGATAGTCTAACCGAATAATATCTTTTCTTCCCTTCCTCCCTTCCTTATTTCCTTCCCTCTCCCTTCCTTCCTTCCTTCCTTCCTTCCTTCCTTCCTTCCTTCCTTCCTTCCTTCCTTCCTTCCCTCCTTCCTTCTTCCATCTTTGCTTCCTTCCTTCCTTCCTTCCTTCCTTCCTTCCTTCCTTCCTTCCTTCCTTCCTTCCCTCCTTCCTTCTTCCATCTTTGCTTCCTTCCTTCTTCCCCACCCCCCTTTGGCTAACTTGGATAAAGGGAGATCTTATAATTTTACTTTTACCTTCCAGGTTTCAGTCATATGAATTTAGCACCTGTGTATGCTTGATTTCAATTAATTAATCTCCAAAAGAAATGGTCTATACTTCACAACTCTGTCACTTTTTTCATGCATCATTGACCAGATTTTTTTGCTTTATTTTTTTAAGATTTTATTTATTTATTTGACAGAGAGAGTGCACGTGCGCACAAGCAGGGGGGGCAGCAGGCAGAGGGAGAGGAAGAAGCAGGCTCCCCACTGAGCAGGGCTCAGTGATGCGGGGCTCCATCCCAGGACCCTGGGATCATGACCCCAGCCAAAGGCAGATTCTTAACCGACTCAGCCACCCAGATGCCTGTTTTTTTTGTTTTTTTTTGTTTTTGCTTTATAAGCCACTAGAAAAACACCAGAAAGTTTGGTTTCTTAAAAATTTGTTCAATGATACTCTATACATTTTCTTAATTTATTTCTAAGCAGAAAGTTCATAATCTATTTCCTATTTCTTTTTCTCCCATTTAATATGCAACCTGATCTTAATGCATGAATATGGAGTCTTATTGAGACTAGAATATTTTGTGATTCTTATACAGCCTTGGATTTTTTTCCCCTTAATAACAAAAATAATATTTTTGTTTTATAATCAGAAGCCAAATTTAATGTACACTATCTATTAAAACTCAAAAATAACAAATTTGTATGTCCTTATGTCAATTATATATCCTTTTCTTGGTAATGGAATAGGTAATTTTCTTTATCTGAGGTATTAATCCTATGTTCTATAGGGAAGAAAAAAAATAGTTTTCCCTATACTCTTCTAAGTTCTCAGCTGGGACCCCTATAACAAAAGACAGATTGACATGAGAAAAAAAAAAAAAACACAAAAAACAGAAGCGTATTAGTGTTGCAGGATTTCTTTTCCTTTGGTGCCCGCAGTTCTTGGTCATGCTGCTTTAAAGAATGGAAAGGCAGACCAGACCAAGAGTGGTGGGCAGCAAAGCGGCATTTATTAAGCAATAGTACAGAGCTCCCAATGAGGGAGAGGACCCAAGAGGGTACCAGAGTTTCTAAGTCTAGGGGTTTTTCTGGGGTCTTTGGTTTGGGTTGTTTTAATCTGATTAACCCTCTCTGCACCTGTCACCTGATCAGGTTTTTGTACATTCTCATCTACCTGTAAGGTAGTTGTTCAAGTGGGAAAGGATGGAGGTGTCCTTCCAGGGTGGTGTAAAATCCTTTTAAGGGTGGTTTCCTTTTAGGGTGGGTCCCCTTGTCCCTGCCTGCCTTTCTTTGGAGTATCCTTCACTATTAGTATATCTAACTCCTGCGTACATGGGAGATACCCAGGGAAAAATGACTAACTTTTGGCTGTGGCTTGGAATTTAGGCTTAAATGCCGTCTTCAGCTAAAGACAAAGGGAGAAGGGTGTGAGGAAGGCCAGTTGTAGGGAGGTAAGCAGGAAAAGTATGGTAAATAAGAGTAAGATTTGTTATTTAGATTTAAGTTGATTCCTTCTCCATCAATAGGAGTTTCTAGTGAATAATCCTTTTCTTTTTGGTATATCCTTACACTGGGGACTTTATAAATGTAAATTTCCCTTATAAAAGGGTAACTTCTATTGTATTTTCAGAGCTTCTCTCATGTCTGCTGTTTCTCAATCAGTTCAAAATAATCCTTATGTCAAAGAGGCATATTTTGGGGTGGCATATTTTCACACCCTGGTGATATTTATAACTTATTTTTACGATTAAAGAGAAAATAATTTTGAAGTATTTTCAACAGAAGCTAAAAGCAGTTTATAAGAAAAAATTTCTATATAGGATATTTGAAAAAGTGGATTTAAATATTTAATAGTAACTAGTGAATTGCAACTAAATATAAAAACGAAACAAAAACAAATAAGAAAACATCCAACTCTTCCTCCATTTGGTGACTTCTTCCATTGCATTTGAGGGCATTTCTAGTCTTGCTTAAAATACTAAAGTAAAATTCAGCACAACGCTTCCTCCTAATTTTCGTACCGCTGATTGTCTCTACTTTGTGAAATGTTCTCACTTCTTCCTTAGAGCACACTATTCTTGATTTTCCTCCTGTCTCTTAAGTTCTTCCATGTCTTCATTTTCCCCTTCAATGAGTATTTTTCTAAGTGTGATTCTTTGTTCATCTGCATGTATAATAATCAATAATAGGATTCCTATTAAAAATGCGGCTTTTTTGACCCTAGTTCTGGCCTTCTAAAGAGAAATCTCCTAGTGGTGGAGCCTGAGAATCTGCCTTGTAGTTTCTGAGTGTGTCTTAAGCACAGTAAAGTTTGAGATCTGCTAAATTATTTTTTTTAATTTTTATTGTTATGTTGATCACCATACATTTTATTATTTCATGTAGTGTTTCATGATTCATTGTTTGTGTATAACACCCAGTGCTCCATGCAGAACGTGCCCTCTTTAATACCCATCACCAGGCTAACCCATCCTCCTTAAATGATGGGCTATTTCAGAGTTTTACCACAATTTGCTTCAGTCACACCAGAATTCTCCCTACTGTCTAAAAATGCACTTAACCTCTTCTTGGCCTCCATGCTGTATCCATTCCAGTCTCACTCCTGAGGCTCAGACTTCTGTCTCTCATTGGAGGGCTCACAAAAGTGTCAAATTCCCCTTGAACTTGGCCATCCTCCTGCTTTTCCTTCTTTAGTGATTGACATCACTTATATTCGGACAGCTGCTAGAGCCAGAAACGGGGAGGTAACTCTAATTTCTGTCCTTTCCCCAAGATTCATTCACTGTTTCATATTTTTTTCTGCCTTCTGAATCTTTGTACATTTTACCCAATTATCTCTAGTACCACTTTCACTACCTTTATTGGCCCCTGTTATCTCTTATCAAAACTATTACAACAGTAATTTTTGGGGTGTCTGGGTGGCTCAGTTGATTAAGCATCTGCCTTTGGCTCAGGTCATGATCCCGGGGTCCTGGAATCAAGCCCGGCATGGGGCTCCCTGCTCAGTGAGGAGCCTGCTTCTCCCTCTTCCTCTGTTGCTCCCCCTGCTTGTGCTCTCTCTTTCCCTCTCTATCTCTCTCTGTCAAATAAATAAAAGAAATCTTTAAAAAACTAATTTTTGTTTCCCCTAGACCCTAATAAAGTCCCATGCATTTCCCTTCTAAGATTTTATTCTAGTCCTGTCACTTTTCTGATTAAAAGCTTTCAATAGCCCCCATTTGTTTTTAGTGTAACATATCACCTCCTTAGTGTGGCTTACAATGCCCTTCATGGTCTGATCATAGTTTGTCTTTCCAATTTATTTCTTAGCGCTCCCATCCTCATGCTTTATAATTTGGTCATACTAAATTTCTTACAGTTTCTTCAAGATTCCATGCTGTTTCTTATCTCTGGGCATTTATAGAGTACTCTTTCTTCCTGGAGACCTATTCCCCACTCCTCCCCCACCCCCCATTTACTCTGATAGTTTCTGATGTAGGAAAGATATTAGGGTTCGAAGCCAATGGCCAAGAAAGAATTCTTGAGACATCTTTGGTGCCAAAAGGTGGTTTTATGAAAGCATGGGGACAGGACCCGTGGGCAGGAAGAGCTGCACCGGGGTCATGAGGAGTGGCCCATTATGCACTTTCAAGTTGGGAGGAGGCTAGGGATAGCAAAAATCTCTAAGGAATTTTGGAAGCAAGGTTTCCAGGACCTGGAGGGGGCTAGCAATTGTTGGGTAAAGGTCATTTATTACTATCTAATAAAACCTGAGTCGTGAGACCCTTCAGATGTATATCGATGGGTCATACACTTGGGGGATGATTGCCAACGTGTATCTTGGGGAGTAGAGATAAAGGAAGTTTCCAAAGGAATTTTTATGTTTTAAGTAGGCTTACAGGATCCTGAGGTTTGGCTAAGGTTGCCTTTTGCTCTTAGCAAAGTATTAACATTGAGGCAAAATATTAACATTGAGCACCAGAATAGTTTGGGATTAATAAATTCAGTTCAGGGATAAAGGTCTCTCTTCCTTCAACTCCTTTTACCCCAGAGTACCCAAACACAGCATAGAGGAAAGTCACTCTGCCTGTTTTAAGGACTTTTGGTTGGGCTGTGAGTATACTGTAAGGAAATTTTCTTTTGCCTTTGTTTCCCACATCAGTGTCTACTTAACATTTACATCTCACTTCTTCTGAAATGCCTTTCTCCCCATCTTTTGGCTTTGGGCACAGCATCACAACAGTGACCCAAACAAGGAGGAAGAAGGAATAGTACCAGCCAACACTATTCTAACTTCACTCATACTATTTTCCAGAATTGAGTCAAATTGTCACCTGTAGCTGCAAAGGAGGCTAGGTATGAAAGTATCTTCCAAAGAGAATGAGATACTAAGATTACTTCAGACATCATGATTCATCACTCAGATTAAAGAAATAGTTGTTACGAATAAAGTTAGGATTCTGTTATCAAGAAGGGGAAATGCCTAAGAGGAGGAAATCAATTATGTTTATCAAGCTTTCCCTTAAAGATTGACACCCCAGGGAACTGCTCAACTGGCCTCCTCCTTAATCCAGCCCTAGTTACCTCTCCCCTCTCTCCAGAACCTCCATGCTGTTTCCACAGTAAGAAGCAAACACCTGCAGGGCTCTCCCAGTCAAGGTTAATGTCTAGGCATCTCGAGTTTGCTGCCGCTTAAGGGAGCCTCTTGCTACTTTGCATGCTACTTGTTTCCAGAGCTGAAGAAACACTGCTTAAAAGGATTAATTTGGCTGGTGCTCCAGAGAATTTGGAAGGTAAACAACTGTTTCTTTTTTGTCAATATGGCAATTAAGAAGGAAGAGATTAAAGAAAGAAAAGTAAATGCAGCTTTTATTTCTACAGTAGACTGATAGACTAGTGACTCACTGAATAGGTAATGAGCACCAGAATAGTTTGGGATTAATAAATTCAATTCAGGGATAAAGGTCTCTCTTCCTTCAACTCCTTTTACCCCAGAGTACCCAAACACAGCATAAACTGAAGCTTGACGATTTAGAATTGGGAATTTGTGTTCATTTGATTGTGCTTAAAAACGTTTTTATGCCAGGGACACGTATCTGCATGAAAATTTGGTTTCAAGTGAAAGCAAATTTTTCCTCAGCCAGAAGTGTTGTTTTTTATTTTATTATGGATGAGAAAAAATATATAGTCATCTTATTAGAGTAAATGATCCAGTAGGAGTGTTACTAGTTGATATGAAATCATAGTCTCACAAAGTGAAAACTAGTTTCAACTCTATTATCAATTTACCAATCAGTAAGCTTGGCCAACTGCTTAATCTTTCTGAGATTGCTTCCTTATATTTTAGAGAGTGGCCTTCTTGACCATTGGTTTTTCAGGGCTGTTATACTTCATTGTACTCCCTTATTCTTAAGTTAGTGCCTGACACATGACAGACACTGAGTAAATACTCATTAAAGAGAATATGGAATTAAAAAGCAAATGAAATATGTATATGAAAGAATTGTGAATGACTATACAAATATGATTATTTTTATCTTCTTCCATGATATGAGTATATCTTGTTTCAAATTTTACTGTCAGAAATTAACAGGTAAATTAAAACTACATTATGGAAACATTAAATTTGCAATATTTTTAAGATTCCATTTGGCAGTCTATTGAGATTGACCTTATCTATAAACCTTCAAAGTTATTTATAGGAGTGAATTCTATTTGTAAACAATTGGAATCACTTAAAAAGCAACTTTATAATCTTGGATTTTTTTCATTCCACTGGGTAAAAGAACAAATGGGGTATCTTTTGATGTACAGTGGCTTTCATTGTCAGTCATTAACAGCTAAATTAATCAGAAGTCAAATTTGCTAAAGCATAGCCACTAAGAAGGGAACAGACTTATTGGAATATAATTTCAGGAAAAGGTCATGATGGGGTTTTCCTTAACTTTTTGAATTCCTGGTAGACTTGAGTGAGATAAGGTCTCTTTGAGACTTCTTGGGGAGTATTGCTGAGAGGAGAGCATCATTGCATTTGCTGTCTCTCCAGGTGAGAATTCCAGAATACCCCCCTACAAACACTTACCTAATGTTCGAGTATCAGTTATCTTACATGGTAAAAACTGTAGGGAAAGCAGAGGGAGCAGTGAACCCAAAGAGGAAAAAGGAACACTTTTCAGGGGAAATCGTGTTTCAGAAATCCCTCTAAAAAATCAGTAGAGGGGAGAAAACCTGGTTAAATTAATTAGACAAGGAGGCCTTTAGGCTGAGGTGGCTTTAATGCCTCAGTTGCTTACATAAGCAAACCAGGCTCTAAGCCTGTAATACCTCAAGGTTTAGAAATCAAAACTTAAGGACAACCAATCACAAACAGTCAACTAAGGCAACCCAAATAAGGCAACTGCTTAAGCTGTAGTCAATCAGTTTTTTTTTTTTTCTTTGCTTCTGCTGCTTCTCTAAAAGTCTTTCTTTTGCTTCTGTCAGAGGAGCACTACTGACCATTGCCAGTTTGGCACTGCCTAATTCCAATGAATTTTTGCTCAAATGCACTCTTAAATTTTAATATGCCTCAGTTTATCTCTTAATTATTTTATTTTATTTTAAAAGTTTTTATTTATTTATTTGTCAGAGAAAGAGAGAAAGGAGAGAGAGCATGAGCAGGGGGAGAAGCAGAGGGAGAGAGAGAAGCAGGCTCCCCGCTCCAATGCGGGACTCAATCCCAGGACCTTGGGATCGTGACCTGAGCCAAAGGGAGACGCTCAACCCGCTGAGCCACCCAGACATCCCTCTTGTGAATGATTTTAAATGCAAGTGTTATTTTAGTGGTTACTGTTGCTTCTCTCATCTGCTCTTTCGGAGTAGCAATAGCCAAATTTAATTAATGACAGGTTTAAATATACTATAATAAGGACTCAAAAATATTATGAAAAAGCCCGATATTAACCAAATGGTGAGCTAATGCCCACAAGATAGAGTCAACATTGCAACAACTGTAACCAAGGGTATTGTGACTCTCCAGAGACAATTCTTTGTATAGAGAAATGAAAATGGATAACATTTTGAAATACTACCCACTTCATTTTCCTTCTTGGTCATTGTCTTTTAAATCTGTAGTCTTCATGATTAAATGAGACATGAGTATGAGGGCCATTACCTTAGGGAAAAATGGAATAAAAAAGAATTCTGAAAGAGTCAAATTTTTGACTTTATAGCTCCAGAGTAGGCTTTTATAATTTTATATTAGATATTAACATGAAAGCTGAAGAATGTTTGAAAAGCAAATGATAGGCACTCTTCAGACAAAGAGGTTTGTAATGAAGTAGCAGAAGCTGCATTTCAATGTGTATCAAGGAAACTGGAGTACTCAAATATGGAACTCTTGCCCCAAACCAAAGGGTTTAGGAGAATGAACAGTGGACCATTTTCTCTATCATAAAGAAGATAAAAGTACAACTAGTTGAACTGAAGGAGATAACTGAACTTGATGTGACATCCCATGAGATACCAATGGGATGCTGAGCAGATGATAGTAATTCTCCTAGACTTGCAAGTACTAGCTTTGGTCTTTGTTTTTATTAAAAACAAAAAATACCACTAAAAGACTCACTCGTCTTCCCATCAACCCGATAATACATGTTCCATGCTTATTCTGTTAGTTATTTTTGTCTGTACATGTTTCTGGGAAATTATGTCCGTATCTCACTGTACTTGTACCTATGCCTGCAGCTCCGCATCGGTATCTACATCTGTAGCTCGAGCTGTGCCCATATCTGTTTCTAAAAGGAGCATGTGCTGGGAAACTCTGGGAACATGGTGGCAACTGGAAAGGAAACTCAAAAAACTCATTGTCAATGTTTACAACAAAATGGGGTCATGAGCTATTCCTTTGAAACTCAAAATTTAAGCATTGGAAACAAATCCACAGCCACAAAACCTGTATGACAACAACATTTTCTTTTTCTTTCATTTTTTTTTTTTTGACAACAGCATTTTCATTGGAAGAAGCTACATGGTAGCGATAGAATGACTGAAGGACCTGAGCATAGGAACCCACAAAAGAGCCAACAAGTACTCACTGGAAAGTTTAAGGAGCTGGAGCCAGAGCCCCCATAACTCTTGAAACTGATTAACCAGAATTTCCTTCCAGGAGAAGGTCCCTTATTAGGGAGAAACTGCCAAAAATAGAATCAGTATTGGTCAGGATAGGGACAATAACAAGAAAGAGAAAATGACATCTGCATAAAAGTGGGAAAGGGAAATAGAACTAGAAAACCTCAGAAAGCAAGCCACCATATATATATTTTTTAACACTACCTGCAAATGCTGGAAGAAGGAGCTCTCTGAAGTTAGAAAATACCATTTGAACCAAGATCCCTTCTAAAAGTTCCGGAAAATACTTTCACATAAAAATGAACAACAAAAAAGTGTTGTGGCTAAATACCATTAAAAAAATATCAAAATACAAAGAGAATGAGAATAAAAGCATGCCGGAATGATATGCCTGTAAAACAAATCAAAGTTATAACATGCTATTTCAAGTAAGTTTAAAGGTGGTAAGTGTGTGTGTGTGTGTGTGTGTGTGTATGTGTGTGTGTGTGTGTGTGTGTGTGTGTTATATATATATTCACACTGAAAAGGCCTGGGAACAATGACAACATTGCCAGCATCAGTGCATATTTCTGGGGATCAAACTGTGTGTTGAAATACCTTATAACTTTCGAGAGAAATGGAGAAATGTACAAGATGAGTTTGTTAAATCTGTTGTACTGGGTAGCAAGGGAGCTACCAGAGACTTTCTATGATCTTGTCAAAAGGAATTAGCATTAACTTAAAGAGTTTCTCACTGGCTAATACAGTTGACCCTTGAACAACACAGGTTTAAGTGATCCCCTCATACCTGGATTTTTTACAGTACAATACTATAAATGCATTTTTCTCTTCCTTATGATTTTCTTAATAAGATTGTTTTCTCTAGCTTACTTTATTGCAAGACTATAGTTTATAACATATAACATACAAAATATGTGTTAATCAACTATTTATGTTATTGGTGAGGCTTCTTGTCAACAACATTAGGCTGTTAGTTAAGTCTGGAGAGTCAAATTTATATGCAGATTTTTGACTGTGCAGGGGGTCAGCTCCCTAGCTGAACTCCAATAAGCATAAGAAATACACGTATTAAACTCAGTATGTTTATAAATACATAGGTTTGTTAGGGGTGAGAGAGAGTCTGCTTTGTGTGATTGGAGTCCTGGGATTTCCCAGGAGAAGATTTACCTGGGGATCTGTGCTCCAATAAAGACAGCTGGAAGGAAACTAGCAAGCACACAGCAGTTTATTAAAGTGAAAGTATACTGTCAAAGTGGAAGAGTAGGCAGGTTCCATGAGATGGAACCAGCCCATAGGTTGTTTCAGGATTGAATATGATTAGGTCTCTCTGGGCTGGGAGGACATGGACTATAGTGGGGATGGTATCTACTGGAGTTGGCTTCCAGTTATTTGGGGAACTCCTCCCACAGGTTGAGCGGGGGAGGGTTTGACCCTACAAGGTTTCTACCCACAATCATTGTGGCAGCCTTTCTCTGTGGGCGGGGCTGTACCTGCAATGCAAATGTATTATAATGAGTCTAGGGGTAACCCTGGGGCATAGGTGGAAGAGGAGAACGCATGCTCTGCACCTGTGACTCTTGATCTATCAGGTGGAAGGTCTTAGAAGCTACAAGGTCAGGATGTTGAGCTCTCCATCTTATAATATGTGGATTATTTTATTATTATTATTATTTTTTAATCACCATCCTTGCCTCCAGCTCATGTCTCTGTCATTCCCCTTCAAGGACTTGGGACCTCTGCATCTGGGTGTTCCTTCCACTGCTCATATCTAGCTTTCCCTAACAGGTTTATAATGCTATAAAAATTAGTCACTTTTTTAGAGATGTAAGGGATCAGTACTTATCTTGAGAAATGGCATATAAAGGGAAAGAATAAGACATTTATGTTGCTTTCTTATATGAACTGTACCACTGGCTGACCAAAGGGTAGAAAAGTCACTATGGCTGATCAGCTATTTCAAATTTTTTCTATAAATGAAAGAAGTACTGTATTTAACAATAGCTATGAGGTTAACCAGCAATGCATTCGTTTATTATTTATTCTGATGAACTAGTCCAATTAGTCATTTTATCTGCTTCGGCTATTAAGAATTAAGAAGCTAAGGAAAAAGCCAGATTTGGTTTAATGTTTTTTTCTGTATATTACTGAATATATTTGAGAATAGATGGTAAATTTCTCCCTAAACCACCTTTAACATATGCTCAAAGTGAGTTTTATAACCTGCTGTAGGAGGAGAGATTTCTAAAATGCGGGCCCTGATATCGAGGTCTTCTACGGCTTATGGTAGTGCTGAGATTGGACAAACATCTGCCAGAGACTCACGTGACTTCTAAGTACCTATGTAGTGAACTAGCCCAGCCTCTTTGGAATGAGAGAATCTCCTTGAAGGACCTGGGTGTGTGCATCTATTTTTAAAAATAATTAAGTGTTAATTTTTTAACAGTGTCAGAGCTCTGATAAACTTGTGTTAATATTTGCAGGATATTCCCCAGTAGAAGATTTCAGGTTTTTCCCAATATTTTTCTTAAAATAATGCTGTTTTGGGAACAATGTTGCTATTTCATCCTGTCATTCCCTCGGGCAAAAGAGCATGGCTGAACGTCCATGGTTGTATTTTCTGCCTCTTATCGTATATCTGGAGCCTCTCTTCAATAAAGTATTTTGAGCCTACTACACCCTTTTTGCTATTTTTATGAGACCTACTGTTCAGCATATTGTTCTTCAGCTTGCTGCTTTCCCTCCCTTAAATAGTTAAAAGATACTTCAGGAATATATTGACTATACATCAAGTCAGTAGGATGCCTTAGACATTTCTTCAGCCCCTCCAGTATATAACAGAAAAAAGAAGTGAAGTCAGAGAAGCTATGACTTTCCCATGTTCACAAAGCAAGTTCACAGCTGATATTTTTTTGTAATTCTATTCAGGATGTGGGTTACTTTACATCGTTATGCACGTAACAGCAATGAATAAAACCCTCCCTGGTTTGTTAATGGCTTCAAAGAGACTGAGTTACCAATATTGATCTTTTCTAAAGTTATATACAGAAAATACATACTACTATTTGTATAACTGATATATTTTTCTTTTTATTAACATGTAATGTATTATTTGTTTCAGGGGTACAGGTCTGTGATTCATCAGTCTTACGCAATTCACAGTGCTTACCATAGCACATACCCTCCCCGATGTCCATCACCCAGCCACCCCATATAACTGATATTTTTGTCCCAGATACGATATCAAATAAATTGAAACATATCAATATTGTTGCATTGATATTTGTACCACAATACTCATGTTTGCTTTGCATTACCAATACTTCGTGGTCCTTTCGCAACACTGGGGAAAAGAGGAGGCCATGTTGTAAGACAGCTTTGATTACAACGGTAGTGAGTGTTTGATTGCCAGAGTTGATTTCAGTTGTAATCAAGTAGCACCCTTTTTCCTGACCCTGTGGCAGCCTCGCCATGCTGACTGATTCTTTCTTGGAAAGGCAGGTTTACCCTGTCTTGGTGGCATATTCTAGTCTCATTTTCCCCACATATCCTGTGAGAACTTTTGCTTTGTCTCGTTTTCCTATCTCTTAAAGTTCACAATCTCCAAGTTTCTTTTCTTGATTCTTTTACTTTCCATCCCATACTCTGTTTTTCTAAATATTTCCGCAACATCAACAATCATCTCCACTTACATTATTTGTAGCACTTTCAGCCTTTTTCCAACTAGTGGGGACTGCATTTCTAACTGCCTGGTAAATTGGCTCATTTTGGCATTTGCTGGTATATCGAGTTTAATATATCCAAGCCTGAAAACTCATTATCTCCTCAACATCCTAAACCAGCCTGCCCTCCTTATTTTCCTTTTTCTGTTAGTGACACATCTTTCTCCCAGTTCCTCAGGCTCAGGGCCTAGGAATAATTTTTTCTTGTCATATATTATTCCCTTACCCTTGAAATTCAAAAAGTTGTCAAGAATTGCAAATTTTCCTTTGAAAAGTTTTCTCATCCAGCCTCATTTTTGCATTTCTTCCCTACAGCCCTAATTCATCTCTTTTATTAACTCTTTCCAGACCATTGCAAGAATGAACTATTGGTCTCCCTACCTCTGAAAGTCTTTGCACGTTACTCTACAAACATGCTTAAAGGTTCACATGCTTAAAGGCTGCCAGGGGTCCCCAGTGGCTAATGGTGGATTTTTGTCAAAGCATAATTTCTTTAGGAAATGGCTCCAAACTACCTTGCTAATAATTGTCCTTTTCTTTCACTTAGCTACAGGTGCCTAAATTTGCTTCTCAATTTTAGTGTGCATGTAAATCAAATGTAGTTCTTGCACTCTTCTTGAAAAGTATCATGTTGTTGTTTTTTTTTCTTTTTTGGTTCTGTGCTGTTCACTGTCTGCAAGGCCTTGTCTCCCATCTCCCTCTATTATAATCCTATGCCAACAGCAAAGCACATCTCAAAAGCCAACCTATCCATGGGATTTTATTTGCATGAATTTTATATGTTCTTCTTTCAAATTCTCAACATCTGTACGTATACTGTGCATAACAAACTATATTACCTCACATGACAGTTTCTCAAATAGAATGTAAGAATTTTGAAGACAGGCTACGCTTTATTTTGCTCTCTATCCCCCGTAGGCCTTGCACAACACTTCACATGCACGAGGTGTTCAGTAACTATTTTTTAAGTGAAATTATTCTGCATGTTTGAGTCACACTGGTAGAATAAACCACTAGTAAAAAGACTTGAGTTCATAATTAATGTTTGTGATATTTCCTGTAAACAGGAAAAGCTTAGATTCTATTTAGCTGTGGCCTTTTCAGAAATGTTTGTATGAATTCCAAATATCAAACTCTGCCCTATTGTTAAAATAACAGCAGATTTCAAATCAACTTGATGTTTGAGATTAAAAGAGAAAATGCTATGTAGTAATAAGTATAAAGAAGAGTAAACCTTTAAAAACAAAAACAAAAACAGGAAAACCTAAATTAGTAAAAATAAATAGGAATGAAGGTGTTTCCGTGGCTGAACTGGATATTTTTACCAACTTATTCAACATATTGTTTGAGAAATCCTGTGTGTTCTCAGAGGTTATCTTAATTTGTCACCACTCAAGCAGAGGGCAAATTGTGTCTGTTGTAAAGTGAGAATTGCTGGAGCATTAGACTTACAGGAAAAATGCCCCTGGTGTGCTCATTTGGCCATTCACGTTTTTTGTGCTGTTGTTATGTGCCAAGTAATGTGTTATAAATGCAGAATTGAAAGTCATAATCTTTTTTTTTAAGATTTTATTTATTTATTTGAGAGAGAGATAGAGAGAGCACAAGCAGGGGGAGCGGCAGGCAGAGGGAGAGGGAGAAGCAGGCTCTCTGCTGAGCAAGGAGCCCGATGTGGGGCTCAGTCCCAGGACCCTGGGATCATGACCTGAGCTGAAGGCAGACGCTTAACCAACTGAGCCACACAGGTGCCCCCAAAATCATAATCTTCTTAAAATCTTCTTAAAATCTAGTGAGGAGATAGAAAAATAAATAATCACGCATCAAACAATATGACAACCTGTTAACTGAGGAAGCTATGGAATCCAAAAAATGAGTAGGATTTGCTTAATAGAACAGGCAGGGGAGGACACTCACATTCAGCAATATTCCTTAGTCTTTTTCTTTTTTCTTCCATGATCACTGGCCTCCACCCCACCCCCCACCCAGAGCCTTTTTTAGACTCTTTGTTCCCCCATCACCATGAAATGTTAATACCGTAGAAATATTATATGTCCCTTTATGTACTGTGGCATGTTGGAGAGCCACAAACCATTGTATACTAACATTTCTTTTTTGTCCCTGAAGAACCAGTTTTTATCACCTTAGCTGAGAATACCTGACATAGAAGGCCTAGATCTTGTCAACTAATGCGAACACCCTAGGATCAACTTTGGCAATCTTGGTGTCATACTGCCCCCATATCGTTGTCCCTACTTTGCTCTCAGTTATTTTCAACTGATCATGACTTAAATATTGCAACTAACTGGCTTTTGGGCTGACCTCTTGGCATTTAGTAAGTTGAGATTTTGCTTTTAGTTAACAGAAAAGTGAAAACTAACAGTAGTTTATACAAGATGGTTTCTTGCTCACTTTCCTTCACTTAGAGAAAGGCCAGAGATAGGCAAACCAGGACTGAGAGTACGACTCTGCTCTACGTTGCCTGGAAGGATTCAGACTCCTTCCAGTTCAAACTATTTTGTCAACTCTACACTGTGGCCCTTGTCCAAGTTGGCTTCTACAACCTACGTAGCAGGATGAAGGAACATTGAAGCTGGGGAAGGCCATGTGACAGCTGTCTGTTATGGTAGGATTCAGGAAGCTGCCACATAGCATTCTGACTCATGGCACATTGGCCAGGACTTAGGTGTGTCCCAGGACACTGGGACATGCTGACTTTATTCAGGTGGCCTTGTGCCCAGCTAAAATTTTTATGGAAAATGAGAGGATAGAAAATGGGGACCACTAGGGTTTTTGTTACTCTTTGCCAGGAATTTTTGCTTTTGATAAATTATTTTTGCTAAATAAATAAAATTGTAGTACCGATTGGGTTAAAACACAATGCATTAAAATGGCTTATCGTCAAAGATTTAACCAATCAAACTTTTTTAAATATTCTTTTTTTCCCCCATGTAGTTCTTATCTAGGCATGATTTTTATATTTAGTAGACAGATGCAGTTATTTATTTTTCATTTAGTGTTACCAATAAGCATTTTTCATGTTGTACAATCCTCATAATTTTAAATGGCTTTATATTTATTATAAGGAATATTTTCATGCATATTAACTTTTCCTCATTTTTTTTCCTTCCTATTTTCCCTCTTTTATCTTCTCATCAAAAGATAATTGGGTTAAAGGGTACAATTATTTTATATGTCTTGGATACCTTGAAAAATCATTTTTCCAGAAGGAATCTGACCATTTATTATCTTTTATAAGTTATGTATGAGAGCACCTGCTTGATTACCAAATTTCCTCATTTTATTGGTTTAAAAAGGCACATTACTCTTATTTCATTGTGTTCTTTTGGTAACTAGCAGAACTGAACATTTTTGTTTTTAAAGATTCTATGTATTTATTTGAGAGGGAGAGAGCATAAGAGAGAGCACAAGGGTGGGGAGGGGAAGAAGGAGAAGGAGAAGCAGGTTCCCCACTGAGCAGGGAGCTAGATTCAGAGCTCCTTCCAAGGACCCTGGGATCATGACCTGAGGCGAAGGCAGACACTTCACCAAGTGAGCCACCAGGCGCCCTTCTCTGAGAATTGAACATTTTTATATAGATATTTTACTTTACTAATGCTAGTTTAAATTGTTCATATCCTTTTTTATATTTTAGTGTTTTTTTATACCAATTTGCATGAGCCTTTTTTATATAGTACAGATATTGTTTTTTTAACTATATAGAAAATTTGCTGCAAATATTTGTATGGATCTGTTTCCCTTCTTATAAAATCATTTTTATTATCATTATACATAGATATATTTATATAATGTAGTCTGCCAATCTTTTTATATAGCTCCTTTATCAGCATTTATTGCACATCATTTTAAAATAGCGGCTCTCTTTACATTTATGAAGTAACACTTGTAATACATAAATATGTAATAGATATTTGTGTGCATATATGTATATAAGTGTACCCTGAATTATTTTGTTTTTGCAATAATTCCCCGATTTAATGATGTTTTTAAAATATGTTTTTCAGTGATGAATAATGTTAGCTCTTATGTTACCTGTCATATCCTTTCTTTTGAATAATATCCATTTTTAAGGTTGTTTATTTTTTAATGGAGTATCATTAAGAATAAAATCCCACTCAAAATACTGGCTTTGGACACAGGGGCCTAAACATTGGTAAATGAGTACAGGGTAATAGGCCCCTCCACCACCCACCACCCCAGCAACAGTACCTGTATGGAACACTGAGAATATTCCTGCTCACTGGTGCTGAGGGGAGGCTCAAGCTCAAATATGCATCCATTATTCTGAGGTAGGTTTTAGGTTACCTGAGTACCTTTTACCAGTCACCTGTTTGGAGTAGTGATGTATAAGAAATAATGTTTTACTCCAATTTTACTCCTCAAACAAACTTTACCTTCTTTATATTGGCCTGTGATCTAGCAAACAACCACTAGTAACTTTTCAATCCCTGTTCTAGAGCCTAAAAGATCAAAGAATAAGGAAAGGGAGGTGGGATATTTATAGAGAATCTGACCCGGAGAGATGCATGGCAGAGAGAGGGGAAATAGAATTTGGAAGGAATGACTGAAATGATTCAGATATGTGGCAATTCTCTTTCGGTTACTCTTCACACTTAAATGCATATGAGTGTTTAATGTTTGTTCCTTTGAGTGACGCTAATCTTTTTAACATCTCATAGCCTATACCAAATTAAAATACCATTGTTTGACTTAAAATCAAGGACCTATTGTTCACTTTAGAGTCCTGTTGAAGCAAGTGAGCTAGGTTCTTGTCTCAGGGAGTCGAAGAACGAAATCTCGAGGACAAAGGAGAGTGAGTAAAGTGATAGAAGTTTATTAAGTGAAGATAAGGAAAAAACTCTCAAGAATGAGAGGGGTCCCAACAGGGTTGCCCCTGAGGGCCTGTAGGGTTGGTCTTTTATAGAAAGCTAACTGGGGACCTTAAATCCTTTTAACCTCTCTATATCACCATTGAGCAAGCACTAGTGATAACACCTTCAATGGTTTACTTCCTTTTTAGGGTCTGTTTAATTCCTTGTTGGTCCCAGGTGATTATCATAAAAAAAGACATCCACACCACAGGCCTAGGGCAGGGTGATCTGGTTTGTTCCCTTATCTCTGGTTTCCCCACACCTTCACATTTTTGGGATTTCTGTGAGCCTGATCACATGCCCCCCCCCCCCCCCCCCCGTCTTTCCCTACCTAGCCACCTGTCCCTTACTCACTGTTACATTCAAGTTTGCACTCTTTGTTATAAGAACAAATATAAAACAATAAGTAGGAGCCAACTTATATGAATTCATTTACGTTAGGCAGTCATAGCTTTAGATAAATTTCTTGGAAGTTGCAAGTTGGAGTTTTATCTACTAACTCATCCAAGTTGCAGCTTACATCAAATAGTTCTTGAGTTCCACAAATCCCTTCATAAATATGCAGGCTCAATAGATGGAATGATGCTATATTGGTTTTAAACTATTTATCTTGTTTTTTTATATAATTGTTGCAGGAAAATTAAGTAGACAGGAGGGCTGATTATTTTGGCCATTTGATTCCTGAGTCTGTCCAAGAGGAGGAACAACCAAAGATCAGATTTATTATAAAATTTTGCTAAGTTCAGCTGACAAATTCCACCAATTTTTCTTTCCTCATATTCTCTGTCATAAGGAATTCTTTAGAAAAATAAAAATTTAAAAGGATAGTCAAAATGCATGTCAAACATCAATGAAAGGCAAATATTTAGAGCAGACATCTCTCAGCCAAGGAAAGATTTGTTTTAATAAATTTCTCTCTGATTAGTTTTCTCCTGAACACCACTAAAATAAACACACACAAAATCAGCCTTCAGGGTTTCTGTTTGCTGTGATTGTGTGGTTCAATCCATTAGAAAACTAGCAGTACATAGGGCTTCCCACACTCCACTTGAGGAATCACAATTTCACAGTTGCTTCTCAGCACTGCCTTGCAGGGCTGCAATCATAATGAGTTTCTGGCTCTGGACGCGCAGGCAGAAGTCTGTCTTATGTTGGCTTCTCAAAGGGGAAGGAGAAACACTAGAGGAAACAGCAATTATGTCAAGCTATATAACACAAGAGCTATAGAATTGTTCCTAATACTCACATGTACATTACTGATATAATGTGTCTCTTTTCCCCTCAAATAATGACTTTTTTTTTCAGAATGAAAATCGTGAGGATTTGTACAAGCTAAACCATAGGAAGAAGCCTGGGAAACTAAGGTATTGTGCCTTATATATTTAAAGCATTATTTAACGGGGGTCTTAAAAAAAATGACCAAATCCAAGTATTTAATCAGCTATGAAATCTCGGATATAAAAATGTTTTATGGATAAAGTACATATTTTTTAAAAGATCTGTCTTATTAAAAATATTATTATGAAAATAAACCAATTTATAGGACATAATCTCATCATATTCAGGGCAATAGGGCATGTTAAACTTATGTTTTGTGGTACTTTTCTAAAAAACAAGGTCACTGAGCATCCAGAAGAGTCTGAAGTTATTTTAGCCTGTGCTACTCCAGTACTCTGGAGACATACGACATCAGGCTCCTCACTAGTGCTCCTTCCAACCCGAGGAGATGTGATACATGAGAAATCACGCAGGCCTTGAAGTCAGCTAAACTTGGGGACACATTACAGCTTCTCACTCCTTCTGTGTCCCTGGGTAAGTTTCTTAACTTGTCTCTCCCTCTTGTAAAAATGTAAAAATTGAGACAAATACCTACTTGCCAAGTCATTGTGAAGGTCTGTGATAATGTATTTAAAGTATCCACCATAAACTAGTGGGTATTTTGCTAAGCAAAATAAGTCAGTCAGAGAAAGACAAATACCATATGATTTCACTCATTTGTGGAATTTGAGAAACAAAACAAATGAACATAGGGGAAGGGAAGGAAAAATGAAATAAGATAGAAACAGAGAGGGAGGCAAACCATAAGAGACTCTTAACTGTAGGAAACAAACGGAGGGTTGCTTGAGGGGAGGTAGGTGGGGGGATGGGGTAACTGGGTGATGGGAATTAAGGAGGGCACTTGATGTAATGAGCACTGGGTGTTATATGCAATTGATGAATCACTAAATTCTACCACTGAAACTAATAATACACTATATATTAACTAAATTGAATTTAAATAAAAAATTAAAGTATCCACCATAATGACTATAACAGCATGGAGATTTAAGAACTAGTGGGAAGTACTATTTTTATCCTCTTTTCTCTTATCTATCCTACATTATTTTCATGGGTCATGAGTGGCAAATATATCTTAATTGCACGTACTTGCATTTCCACCCTCATCCTCTTTCCACAACCCTGAAGACACTGTAGATTGATAATGGCACTGTGTTTCACTGTGTTCAAACAGTCTTAGAATCGAATTATCTTACTAATTTGCTGAGGGAGATACTGTATTATGTTTTGTTGTTGTTGTTTGGTACGTGTTATGATTTCCAAGACACATTACATGCAAGAAAAGATACATTTGTTTCATCATTTCTCAATTTTTCCATTTGAGTTTTATTACACTTTAATTTTGTACAATACTAGAAGAATAAAGTAAGTGGGAAATTCATTTGTGCTATCAATGTTTTGAGGGCTGATACTGAGTAGAATCAGGTTCTATTACAAACAGGTACCTAATTCTCACCTGGTTAGTCTCTACTCATTTCATAAAAAGATCCCGAATCCAAAGGGAAAAGAGTCCCCCAACAGGAGTCTTCTTTTTCTGTGCTGAGAAAGTCCAAAACCAAGTGTGCTTATGAATATACATATGAGGGAATGGGGAGAGATAGTCTACCTAAAGAACTAGGCCTGTACTGTACCAAAGAGGGTCAACAGTTAGTGTCAACCCAAAGCAGAAGTTCCCAAGGATAATTTCATTAAGACAGGTGGGAAAAGCTGTATCAAAGAGTTGCAATAATTGCCTTCATTTTCCTGTTACTTTTTTTTTTTTAGTGTTATTGAAGGCCATGATTTAGATCCCTATGTACGCTAATGAGATCTCTCCGCAATTACACTCTTTGCCTAATTCTGGTTTAGAAGGGTCCCAATAGTTTTCAATGATGTTGCTTTTTTCAATAAATGGTAAATTTTTAGTTCTTTTGTAGATTTTGTTCTTTTACAACTGAGAATTACTTCCAAAAAGATAGATATAAAACAATGTATATATGTATGTATTTAGAGATGAGTACCCTCATATTAAGTGAGTAGTGAACAAAGCTCCCTTTCAGAAAGAAAAGAAAAATATTTAAATTTAAGGTGATATTTTTGTTGTTGTGTATTATGCAGGATTCTGGGATGGCCCTCAGACTTCCCCCTCCTGGAGTACATGTTCTGTCGTATCGCTTCCTTTTGGGTGTGGATGGGACCTGTGAGTAGATTGGATGTCACTCCTGCGATTAGGTTACATTATATCATAAAGGTAAAGGGAATTTTCAGATGGAATTAAGGTTGCAAATCAGTTGACTTTGAGTTAATCACAAGGAATTATCCTGGGTGGTCCTGATCTAATCAGGTGAGCCATTAAAAGAGACTGGGCTCTTCTAATATTAGAGAGATTTGAAGCAGCAAATGTTCTCTTGTTGGCCTTGAAGAAGCAGTTGCCATCTTATAGAGAGGACATGAAAGGGACAAATGGCTTGTTAGAACGACACCTGGCTAACAGGAAAAAGCAGGGACCTTTTTCACAGTTGCAAGGAACAACTGTGAAAGATTTTGCTAAGAACCAGTGGGTTTAGAAGAGGACCCTGAATCTCAGATGAGAATACAGCCCCAGCCAACAAACAACTTGATTTCACTCTGTTAGTCTTTGAGATGCCCCATTTAACCAGTGTTCAGACTCCTGAAAACTGTGAGATAAGAATATGTATAGTCATAAACTACTAAGTTTGTAGTGATTTTTTACATAGCAATTTTTTACATAATACACTGGACTAAGAAAAAATTTGAATCCATCATTTTCTTCTTTACATAAGAAAAAAAAATTCCCCCACCCCTTTAAAGTTAATTATTTCACTTTGGGGGTGTTTTGATTCCATCCTGTATCCTTGATGTCATTGTGTACTCATATCTCTAATGAACATTTAACCATGCCAGGCAATATAGACAATCTCATATCTCTTCTATGTCTCTCTTTAGATATTTCTGAAGCTTGTGCTCACTTTGGCTGCACATATACTAAATATCTGTAGCTTTATCTAAAAGAGTTGTCTATCTGTAATTGCTTTCTGAAATTTACCTTCTGTCATTCATTGCAAACTAACTTGCCCCCATTAATCTACAGACACATTATTGCCATGTTTGTTCATAATATTCTTGCTAATGAGTCCAGTAGACACTTTTCAGTTCTTATCATCCTTGACCACTCAGTAGCATTAATGCGTTCGTTTTTCAAAACAGTTCTTGTGGCTTTTATCACATTTTACTTTTTCTCATTTTCTAATTTCATCCCTACTTTTTTTTTTTCCTTTGGCATTAATTGTTGGTGTTATTCAGGCTCCATTTGTCAGCTTAAATAGTATCCCTGAACAATCTCATTTACTCCCTTTATTTCAATTGTCATATATATGCTGATGCTCAGTCTCTGGAACAGACCTTTCTTCTTTGCTTCAAACCTGTGTGTCCAGTTGTCTATAGGATGCCTCCATTTGGACGACTTAGGCATCATTAGTGCAATATACATAAAGTTCAATTCATATCTTACATCTCAGATTTGGTCTTTTCCTACTGATCCTGTCTTAGTGAATACCATCTCCCTGGTTACCCAATTTAAGGGACTTGATATTATCTTAGATCTGCTGTTAGGCTTCTCCCTTTCCCTTATCTCCATATTTATTCACTTACCACATTCTGCTAGTCTTACTGTATATATCATATTTATATCCACTTTTAAGTGTTTAGAAGGCAGCAGTATCTCTTTTCATATTCTGCAATATCCTCAAAGCCAGTTTCTCTTTTCAATCTAATTGATCTGTTTCTCTGCATTGCACCTGACATAATCATTATAAGGCTCACATGTGACTGTGTCACTTCCCTGCTTAAAACTTGAGTGACCTCTTTTTTTCTGGGTGGAATCCCAAACTCTTCAACAGAGCACACAATCCTTTCATCATTCTTCTATCCTTACTTTTACCACCCCTTCCCCCACTGCTGTCCACCAACCTTTTCTGCTGTCCAGCTCCTTGCCTCCAGGTCTTCTCATTTCATCTCCTTTGCTGAGAAACTTCCATGTCCACCTCACTTCTTTCAGTTGGTCCAGTTACTCCTTACTCTGAGGTTGAAGAAGGCTTCTCTGATCCATCATACCTGCATTAAGAGCCTATGTCTTGTACATCATAGCCCTATGTCCTTAGATTTCAAACTCCGTTATAGTTGGTGACTTTTCTACTCTTTCAGGCAATAACTTCCTTTAGGATGGGCCTGCTTTCTTTTCATGGTTGAAACCTGGCGCCTAATTCTAACATGGTGCCTAACACAGCATATTTGTTTTAGGAAAAGGTTATTGATTTTCCAAATTATAGCTAACTTTTATCATATCATTAAAGTGTACTAATAAATGTACAATATAACCTATATCAGTGAATTTCTTGTTTCAATGACAAATGTCCCATATATAAAACTATACTATCAATTTTTACTCATATAATATTTCCTAAAAATGAAATAATATAAGCAAATTTAGGTAAAAAAATTTTTAAAAAAATTTTAAGTCTGCTTATATGTCAACTCAGTTTCTGTGTTTTTTTGTCTTATTAATGCAAGGTTAGTACCTTATTCAACATAGTACTTGAAGTCCTAGCCATAGCAATCAGATAAGAAAAAGAAATAAGAGGCATCTATATTGGTAAAGAAGTTAAACTATCACTATTTGCAGATGACATGATACTGTACAGAGAAAATTCTAAAGACTCCACCAAAAAACTTTACCAGAACTGATAAATGAATTTGGTAAAGTTGCAAGATACAAAATTCATGTGCAGAAATCAGTAGCATATCTATACACTAAAAATGAAGTAACAGAAAGAGAAATTACACTGTTTTAATTGCACCAAAAAGAATAAATTACCTGGGAATAAACTTAACCAAAGAGATGAAAGACCTATACTTTGAAAACTATAAAACACTGATGAAATAATTTGAAGATAATGCAAACATATGGAATACTCATAGATTGGCTGTATTAATATTGTTAAAATGTCCATAGTAGGGGCACCTGGGTGGCTCAGAGGGTTAAGCGTCTGCCTTAGGCTCGGGTCATGATCCCAGGGTCCTGAGATTGAGCCCTGCATCAGGCTCTCTGCTGAGCAGGGAGCCTGCTTCTCCCTCTCCCTCTGCCTGCTGCTTCCCCTGCTTGTACACACTCTCTCTCTGTCAAAAATAAATAAAACCTAAAAAAAAAAAGTCCATAGATTGAATCTACAGATTCAATGCAATCCCTATTAAAATACCAACAACACTTTTCAGAGAACTAAAATAACACTAAAATATGTATGGAATCACAAAAGACCTCAAATAGTCAAAGTAATCTTGAGAAAGAAAAACGAAGTGGCAGTATCACAATTCCAGATTTCAGGATATAATACAAATCTGTATAAATCAAAACAGTATGGTACTTGCACAAAAATAGATATATAGATCAATGGAACAGAATAGGGAGCCTAGAAATAAACCCATACTTATATGGCCAATTAATCTATGACAAAGGAGATGAGTATATAATGGGGAAAAAAATAGCCTGTTTAATAAATGGTGCTGGAAAGACTTGATAGCTACAAATAAAAGAATGAAACTGGACCACCTTTTAGCACCACACACACACACACACACACACACACACACACACACACACACACCAAAAAACAAAAAAACCTCAAAATGGATTAAAGACTAAATGTGAGACTTGAAACTATAAAAATCCTAGTAAATTCTCTGACATCAGCCATTGCAACATTTTCCTAGACATGTCTCCTGAGACAAGGGAGAGAAAAGCAAAAACAAACTATTGGGACTATATCAAAATGAAAAGTTTTTGCACAACAGAGGAAATCATCAAGAAAACAAAAAGGCAATCTACTGGATGGGAGAAGGCATTTCAAATGATAGATCCAATACAGGGTTAATGTCCAAATATATAAAGAACTTCTACAACTCATCACCAAAAAACCAACAATCCAATTAAAAAATGGACAGAGGACCTGAATAGATATTTTTCCATAGAAGACATACAGATACCAACAGACACGTGGAGAGACTCTCAACATCACTAATCATCAGGGAAATGCAAATCAAAACCACAATGAGGAGTGCTTGGGTGGCTCAGTTGATTAAGTGTCCAACTCGTGATCTCAGGGTTGCTTGAGTTCAAGCCCTACATTGGGTTCCATGCGGGGCATGTAGCCTACTTAGAAACAAACCAATAAATAAACACCACAAGGAGGTATCACCTTCTAGATGTTGGAAAGGCTAGACAAGAAATGAAAAGTGTTGGCAAAGATAGAAAAAAAGGAACTCTTATACACTGTTGGTGGGAATGTAAATTGGTGCAGCCACTGTGGAAAACAGTATGGAGGTTCCTTAAAAAATTAAAAATGGAAATACCATATGATCCAATGATTCCACTATTGGGTATTTACCCAAATAAAATGAATACACTAATTTGAAAAGATATAGAGCTCCTATGTTTATTGCCAGCATTATTTACAAAAGCGACGATATGGAAGCAACCTAAGTGTCCACAGATAGATGAATGGGTAAGGAAGATATTGTATAGATAGATAGATAGATTGGTTGATTTAGTGATATTACTCAGTCATAAAAAAGAATGAAATCATGCCATTTGAGACAGCATGAATGGAACTGGAGGGTATAATTCAAAGTAAAATTAGAGAAAGAAAAATATCATATGATTTCACTAATATGTGGAATCTAAAAAAAAAAATAACAAAATAAACAAAAAAGCGGAATCAGACCTATAAATAGAACAAACTGATAGTTGCCAGAGGGGAGGATTGGGGGGCTGGGCAAAAAGGGTGAAGAGGAGAGGGAAATACAGGCTTCCAGTTATGGGATGAACAAGTCACTGGAATAAAAGACACAGTATAAGGAATAAAATGATGTTGTAACAGCGATATATGGGGACAGATGTTAGCTACACTTGTATTGAACATAGCATAATGTGTAAACTTGTGAATCACTCTGTTGTACACCTGAAATTCATGTAACATTGTCAACTATACTCAAAAAAAAAAAATGAAGCAAGATTAGTGAAGCAAATTCAATAGTGTGCACATTTTAAAATTTTATTTGCATATCTATGATTTAAAAGTATAAAACAATGATTTTAATAAAACAATCAATACAGAAATAACTTCTGTTGATACTACTTGTTTTTCAATTTATGTGCTTTATAATGTAATCCATCCATTTTATCTTAAAAAGACTACATATATACTAGTATATAAAAAGGAGATAATTGAAGTAATTATCTAGACTTTTTTAAAGTCTATTTATTTATTTAAGTAATCTCTATACCCAGTGTGGGGCTCAAACTCAAACCTCTGAGATCAAAAGTCCCATGCTCTTCTAACTGAGCCAGCCAGGCGCCCCTAGATTGTTAAAGTAAAACAAAACAATGAGGCAAACCTTCTTAAATTTGAAATAAAATGGCAAAATTTCTATTTATACATTTTACTTTTCAGTTTTACATATTTTTTGGAAAAAAATATTCTATTTTCTTAGACATCTAAACTTGAAATCCCAAGACAGTTTTGAATTGCCTTTCCTACACCTCCTTCTTATCTGTGTGCCTAAACTTATATCCAACCCAGATAGAAACTATAGCAATAGTTTCTATCTCAATATCTCAGGATGAATCCATCTGATTCCCCCTTGACTTTCTCTTCCTCTATCTTTTCAATATAGCTCTTTCATAGTAACTTCCTAACTAGTCATCTCCTCACTCAAATCTGTCATATAGAACGACTAGTTCTGCCATTTATTTACTGTAATGCAAAGATTTGCCATTGTTAAGTCAGGAAAAATGTCCTCAAGCTTGCTAGCCATGTGCCTGCATAACATGGCTCCCTACAATATCATTAGCTACCCCTCCACTTCTTCCTTACATGAACCCCTATAGGAAAACAAACCCACACACTTCAGCCAAACACATCCTATGCTCTCCAACCTTTATATTTTTGTTGTAGTGTCTGCTAATTCTTCTCAATTTTCTTATCAGTCTTTCTAAAATCTTACACAAGCATCTTATGAGAAAGCATCTACTCCACAAAGCATTCCTTGATCTCCCAACGTGAAGACACCAGTCCTTTGAATCACATCAACATTCTCTATCCTCTCACATCACTTATATCCAGATTATTAATATAGATATTTGTAGGGTTACTTTATTAACAACCCTCTCCTCACACCCCAGGCACTAGATCACAGTCATCCTGAGAGAATAGTTTCTTTTTATAATTTCATCCCCCATAAAGCCTAATTTGGCATCTTATTTTTGTTTTTGTGGAAACAGAATTGAATTTTCATTTATTGACATACATTAGAAGAAAGCATTTCATTTATAAAATGAAGTAGAGTGTTAAAATAAGGAGTAGAATTAAAGAGCTGTTTAGTTACGATCAAGTATATTAAGAAAATTTAGTGCTCAACTTTGGAGTTCTATTTTAGTTAGATTCATTTTTCTCTTTTAACCTTTCTTCATTTTTGCTATCTATGTCTTCATGTAGATATAGCAATAGCTGTTTCTCTTCCCTGATGTCAAAGAATTCTTCTTCTATTTGATTTTCCCCAGGGTTAGGCAGAGTGATTTAGAATAAACTAAATTTGACTTGAATCCATACACATTTCTGAAAATGTCAAAGTTTTAAATTGCATACCTCTGTACAGGATTTGTGAAATCTTGACTTACTTCCAGCTTCTGCTTTGAGCACCAAAACACACCATGCTTAAAACTGAGCTCATTTGAAGAACACTGAAGTAATGTCTGAAAGAAATATTACTCAGATTATCACCTCCTCTCAGAAAGATCTCAATATGCTCAACATAACGATCCACAAACTTCTAGGCCAAGCGAATGAATGGAATTGATATCAGTCAGTGACTTCTCTAAGGGAGGGCGGTTGACAGTGTGATTGGAGGGGAAAGGCTCTATTATCCCTGTATGCTTGTGGGGTACTTTCAGCAGCTGCATTTTCAGAAAGTCATTTCATTAATGGCTTTTTTCAGCGGATATTTCCATAAAATACTAACCTGGATACATTTAATCTTTACATTTTTCGGACAAAGCTGCTTAATTTGGAGCATGTTCACTTCTGTTGAAATGTTGCTGTTGAAAGCTGCATGTAGATCTTTTGAGAGGCCACATGCTTGAGTCTCTATTTTTAATTTTTCATGACAGCTTTTACACTCTCCTGAGCATGCAGGATCTAAGTTTCCACTGAAGCATGTAATTACCAGCAATGACTTAGCACCTGCCATGTGGTACCAAGTAATGGCAAGTGGAAGCAATGTCAATAAGAGAAAATTGGCAAGCTGGAGATAGCCAAGTGAGATACTCAGAGACTCACATGCTCTGGCAAACATTCCCACTATTGCTAGTAACACAAAAGAACTTTATTCACAAGGAATTTTATGTACTCTACGAGGTGCCCAAATCAGAGAAAATAAAAGGGCTGCTTTATTGTTTAGAATGAAGACATGGCTCCATTGATGATTTGTGTCCTACTTTTCTAAAACTATTCTCACCTAACCTGTCATTTTATCTGCTGCCTCCAGTACTTGATTTGCTCCTTTGGATTAGGACAATTTCTGTAGAAAGCAGCTCTCAGAACATCTAGCTATGACATGGAAACCCTAGGAATGGAGTTGGAGATGAACCTGTAATTTAGCCTTTGGGATGTACAGGATTCACCTGAGGAGGTTATTAAAATGGCAGATTCCTGGGCTCATTCCTCAGAGATTCAGATTCAGTAGATCTGGAATTAAGCCCAGAAATCTGCATTTTTTTTTTTTTTTTCTGAAGCACTAAGTCCTAGGACTAGACAGGAAAGACCCTGCTCTAACTTGGAAAAAAAAAAAAAACCTATCAGCTTCTTTCTATTCAAAACGTGATCTGTGGACCAACAGGAACATCACCTGGGAGCATGATAGAATTGCAAAATCACTGGCCCCACCCCACTTGTTCATTCAGAATTTGCATTTTGACAAGATGCTCAGGTGATCCATATACACATTAGAGTGTGAGAAGCACCGCTTTAGCAAACGCTTTGGATTTAGTTACAGGTGCTTAGCTAATGAGATTAGCTATCATTCTGAAGGAGAGTAGGACCCCGAAGAGGAACATTTGGATGGAAGGGTGGGCTACAGCCATTCCAGCATTAGGTGGGAAGATGGTGGTGGAAGGAAGGCTCGAGGCATCTTGGGAACAAGCTGGGGATAGAACTGGCTATGAAGGTAAGCAGGGCAGATTTCACAGTGATCCAGGGGCCTTTCTGTCTGATATTGAAAAGCGTTAAACCATATTGCTTATTCTCCAGTTAAAAATATTCTATGTAATTCATTTATACTTCGGATTTTGCTTTGACAAATTATTATGGTTTGTTCATCATGCTTTAATGCTTGATGGCTAGGACAGATAGACACTTTCTGAGCCCTCCTTAATTTGAAGCTTGTACAGATTGACACATAGTTGTTGAATAATTCAAGGTGGAAATATCTGATATTCTTTAGGTGGCTGTGATCTTTAGGCCCATCCACAGATGCATTTTGCCTGAGCCAAATGATCTCAAGATTAAAGTTTCAAGCAAATCCTAGAAGCTATGTTCTCTGAATGAATCCTGAATCTGGTGAAATGAATTCAGCTATTTTAAGCATCTATAAAGCAGAATAAATTATATGATAATAAATTAAATCACACAACCTAGTGAATGTACTTGTCACTTAGCAAGAGAACTATAACAAGCTAAATACTAAAAGCTGTGTATTTAATTGATAAAAGCACATTTACTGCATTAGAAATACATAAAGTTACTCTGTAATGTCACTACCACACAGAGTTCTGTCTCATTAATTCCAAAGACACACTGTACAAGTTTTATGGTAATTTTGATATATTAAATTTCTTGGTGTTTTAATTTGGATTTCGTAATCTTTTCTTGCCAAATAATTATTTAACCTCACAAATGCTAGCTTTGTAATAATTAATTGGTATTTAATTATCATATAACCAGTAAAGTTATAATCTCTAAATGAAGTTTTATTCCATTTAAAATAACCGCTCATTTTATTTATTTATTTTTTTTTCAGAGTAGTGGACTTTTTATGCAGGGCATAATGAATTTGGTCATTCTTCCTAACTGAGCAAGCAAGTAATCTCCTTTCAAGGTTAGCAAGGGATTTAGGTCTCATTCTTGATGAAAAAATACTCCAAAGTTTTATTTTCCTTCTATAAAATAAATCCAAATCACATACTTTCTTCCTTTGGGACCCCAAATAGAATAATTACTTGGTTTATGACATTATAATTAATGAGTAAAAAGATAAAAACATGAAAACTAAGAGGTGTGATTTGACTTGCAATGCAGTGCACTGATCTAGACAGTATTCTTATCTCTCAATGAAAAGTAGCAAGAATCATACATATTTATTTATTTTTGATGTATCACTCTTTACTTAATTTCCATAATGAGAAGAATCACCTGGCATACTTGTTTAAAAATACCACTTCCTGGGGCTTTCTGGGAGATTCTGATTTACTGGGACTGGGATAGGGCTTTGGAATTTGTATTTGTATCAAGGACTTCAATTATTTAAGTCACCAGGGAAGGCTGCGGAACACTGTCTTCATACTAAGATCCAGCAAAAAGGAAATTCAGAATCGCTTGTGCCGAATCGAGAGTATAGATCTGTGCTCTGAAACTGGGCTGCATGTTAGAAACCCTCTTTTTAAAAATCCTGATGGCCAAGGCACATCCAGACCAATTAGATCATAATCTCTAAAGTGGGATGCAAGGGTCAAAATGAGTAATTTGGGAACTACCTCATAAAGGGTGTAAAAATCATACCAAGTGGATATTTTCAGGGTGAAAAAGTTATGGGGTCACTGCCTGTTCACTGAGAGAACATAGTAAAAATACTGAATTAGGAATCTAAGGCGGTGGTTTTAAAATTTGAACTTCTATCAGAATCACAGCGAAGGCTAGTCAAAATAGATTGATTATCTCCACTCTAGAGTTTCTAATTAATATGTCTGGGGTGGAGCCCAAGATCTCGCATTTCTAATAAGTTCTGGTTAAGTTGATGCTGTTGACCCAGGCAACACATTTGAGAACCAATATTCTTTTTTTTTTTTTTTAAGATTTTATTTATTTGACAGAGAGAGAGAGAGCGTGAGAGCGCACACACAAGCAGGTGGAGAGGGAGGGAGAAGGAGAGGCAGGTCCCCCTCTGAGCAGAGAATTGGATATGGGGCTCCATCCACCCTGGGATCGTGACCTGAGCCGAAGGTAGACACTTAACTGACAGCCACCCAGGTGCTCCAAGAACCAATGTTCTAAAGGAAAGGATAAGAAATGTCAAATGAGAGCATGGTGGGACCAAATTAGATTGAACTCAACCCTGGGTAAAATGTTAATCTGCTAGAATACCTCCTACACCGGATTCTAATAGAAAGAGCTTATTGTTATAGAGTACCTACTACATGTCAGATGTTGTTCCAAACATTATGTGTATGTTATACATATATATGTATATTTCATTTATTTTTAAAAATAATCCTACGTGGGCACCTGGGTGGCTCTGTTGGTTAAGCGACTGCCTTCGGCTCAGGTCATGATCCTGGAGTCCTGGATCGAGTCCCGCATTGGGCTCCCTGCTTGTCAGGGAGTCTGCTTCTCCCTCTGACCTCTGCTTCTCCCTCTGACCCCCCACCATGTGCTCTCTCTCATTCTCTCTCTCTCTCAAAATAAATAAATAAAACCTTAAAAAAAAAAAATCCTACGTGACAGATGTGCTACAATGATTTTTTTTTTAAATGGGCTCCACACCCAAAGTAGGGTGGTGCTTGAACTCACGACCCTGAGATCAAGAGTAGCATGCTGGGCCAGCCACGCACTGCTCTAATGGTTTCTGTTTTACAGCTGTAGAAGTTGAGGTATAGGGAGGTTAAGTAACTTATTCAAAGCAATGCGGTTAGTAAACGGTAGAGTTGGAATTGGAATCAAGATGGTCTGGCTCCAGGGTTCATGCAGTTAACCACTGTTGCACCAAGGGAGGTGAAGGTGCACAAGATTTATTCAAACAATAGATGTTTGTAGCAGATTTAGAGCTCACTAGCTTTATCTCTTTCAGCATCTCCAAGGGGGCATTCTACAGAAATATTTTAGGAAACAAAATATCTGGACCAGAAATCAAAGAAAAAGGAAAGAAGGTAGCCAGATCCAGAAACAACCTTATATATAAGAGCAGGAGGAGGGTCAATTTAGGAAGGAGTTTAAAATATTATAGCTCAGTTGTGCCTCTCTGAAAGAGTATGGAGATGGTATAAAAAGTAAATAAACCACTAGGGGTACATCCTGCCACTGCAGAAAAAGTTGTGACCTAAATGCTATTCAAGGGCTGAAACATGCATCTACTGAGGAATAATCATAACTGGAGAGGTTTTGGCTTTCATTAGGCCAGCAAGAATACGGGCTTTGGCAACAGCTATTGCAGCTTGATTTTTATGAATCTGTAAGGGTGATTTTCAGTTAGAAAGATTCCTGCATTTATTTTTTCATTCAACCATCAACAATTTATCTACCGTATGCTCAGCATCTAGGCACTAAGGATTCAGCAGTGAACAAACAAGAGCACGTTCCTGTTGGGATGGTGCTTATATTCTAGTATGGGGAGTGGTAACTTCTTTAATAGATAAAATACTTATAATAATTTAGATGTTGAGAAAATGTTTTAGAGAAAAAATCAAGATGATGGGGGCATGCTGGGATTGGCGGCAGTGTGTATGGTAGATGAGAATGCTATTTGCTCATATAGTCAGGGAAGTCTCTGATGAGTTAATAATGAACAAAAATCTCAAAGAAATGAAGTGTGAGGGAAAACGATAAATGAGACCTTAGAGCCCTAGACCCAGCCAGTTTCAAAATAAAAAGCAGGTAGCCATGTCATGCATGGTTGGGCCCAATGACAATGCATTCCTTCTTGCACCTGAAGAAACCAATGTCCGCAGGAAAGAAATCACCCAAACATGACTGTAGGCAGAACTTCCTGAGGACAAGGCTTACCTTCTCTACATCTGGCAAGTGGACTGCATGGGTTTCTAGCCAATGTAATTCCTACGGGGTATAACTGGATGCTAACTGAAATAAAAATAAATAAATAAATAAATAATAGATAAACAGATCTCAATAGATCTAGATATTCCAGGCTTTGCTTATCCTGGAAGAGAAGGAACAGTAGAGAGTACAGTTCAAGTTTTGCATGGAAAATTCTCTATCAATTTGACTCACCAAGATAGGTTTCTTTTGATCAACCGAAACATTTTACTGCTAATGTATAAGAAAGAGCAAGAAGATATAACATTACATGAACATTTTACATTCTTTGACTCACTGGGCTGTGTTTTCACCAAAAATTGGAATGGGAAGTTAAAACATTTCATATTTAAAATACGTGGTGGTGGGATTTGAAAGGGTTTAGTCAATTAAATACATTGAATATGAGAGGGTAAAGTGGGAAATGCACATATATTTCTTTTGTTTTGCCTGATTTCATTATCCTGGGACCAGGATCAAATTTGCACATGCCAGGGGAGGAAGGGATCATTGTGTAAGACATGCTATCCCAGCCATTAACTTTGGGCATATTCCTAAAGTACTTTGGGAGTAGGTAATAGTTTTGTGCCATAAAATCAAATTAGGGCTAAATGTGAATGGAATCCCATTGGCAAACTGTAAAGATAGTCTGTGATTTTTTTACCTGCAAAATTCTATGATCTCTTCCTGGAAATGGGGCATAGGAGAGACACTGGCATGTCTGTTGTTGTTTATTTTATGGGTAAGCATTAGATTCCAACCAGAGAACCACACCATGGTGGGGAGGATATGGCTGAAAGCAGGTACTAAATGGAAAAGGTGGAAAGAGAGACAAATGGGAAGGGCACCCAAGAAGGGATGCAGTTATACTATCCCCAAGAGACAGTCAGAGTATGAAAATATTGCTCTTAACTAATTCTCTCAGGTCTTGTGATGACGGAGTGGCTGATGGGAAAAGCCACTTGAATCGTTTTATGCAGAGAAGAGAAACAGATGACTGGTAAGTTAAGGGTTCTTCCTAAAAGCCCTTCTTTATAATGAAGTTCTGTCACATCAACTTACTAGAAGCTAACTGGAGCTACAGTTTGGCTTACAAATTGTAGCCTTTATTTACCACTTTGGGTTTTTTTCAGGTATCCTACGAGAAATACTACCATGAATTGAAAGGGAGAATGTTACCTGGGTCTAAATATATTTAAAATGAAGAAAATCAAACAGAAAAATTCTCTGACTGCAATGGAATTAAATTAGGAATGAATAAAAATAAAATAATCAGGAAACCCCCAAGTACTTGGAAATTAAAATATCCAATGTCAACAATATGTGATGGCTTGATCATTCTTGGCAGCCATATGCCAGGAGTTCTAGGAGATTTTAGGAGGATTCAGTAACTGAGACAGGCTGGAATATGGAGGCCCATCATCATGATTAAAACAACCTGCTAACTTCTATTTCTGGCCAAATTTGAGTAGCTATACCACACTTCCCTTCTATAAACAACTAGAAAAACAGACAAAATATGTGAAACTGATGTTTTCAGACATTGGACGGAAGGTAGCACAGTACTGTGATGAAAAAAGGAGAATAAACAAGATAAACCCTGTGATTGCCCTATCTTTCTGCCTAGACACTCTTCTGCAAAGTGCCCAATATATGTATGTGTGTGGGAGGGAGGGGTATTGGGACCTGAGAAGAATATTGTGGTCTTATTAAGCTAAGAAGAGAGCTGTTGCAGTTCAGGAAGACTTAGCTGTTAGCATGTGCAGTGCAGAGTACCGGAGTGGAATGTAGAGAAGATTCTCTTTGAAACTTGCAGAATACCAAGCTGGGCGTGCATAAGTGAAAGTGCCTGAGGCCAATCAAAAACTCTTGGGGGGTTGTAATTTGAATAATTTCCATAATGTACACAGGCTGAAAGATGCTTAAGCTCTGAGCAGCCAGGTTGGAGACACCTAAGAATATCTGGGGTGTTTAAGATCCTAGAAGAGTCAAGCTTTGCTAGTAGACCTAGAATAAAGAATACACCTGACTAGTCCTGAGAAAGCTTAAAGACAAGCCTCGAAAGGATAAAGCTGACCCAGAAGTTATTTAACAACCCCCACAACATTTAACATTCTTTACAGAAAGACAGCAAAACCCAGAATAAAGATAAGAATCAGAAGCAGTCAAGCCAGAAAGCAGTGGAATAACATTTTTAAAGTGCTGGTTAAATAGAACAAAACAAAACATATTATTAACCTAGAAATCTCTATCCACTGAAAATATCCTTCATAAATGAAGGCAAAATAAAAATATTTTCAGACCAGGGAAAGGTTAGAGATTTTATTGCCAGAAGACCTGAATAAGAAATGTTAAAGGAAATTCCTCAGGCAGAAGAAAGTGTTGCCAGATGGATACTCATATTTATAAAGAAGAGAAAGAGTGCCAGAAACTGTAAATACATGGGTATTAAAAAAAGTATTTTTCTACATTAAAAAATTCTTTAAAATATAATTCACTCTTGGGGTGCATAGGGGGCTCAGTTGGTTAAGCATCTGCCTTCGGCTCAGGTCATGATCCTGGTGTCCTGGGACGGAGCCCCACATCAGGCTCCCTGCTGGGGGGCGGTTGGGAGGGTGGGGTGGGTGGGGGTGGGACGTCTGCTTCTCCCTCTGCCCCCCCCCCGCTCATGTTCTCTCTCTCAAAAAAATCTTTCAAAAAATATAATTCACTTTTTAATGAAGTTATAATAATAACAATCAATGAAAACAACCACAGAGTTGGAGAAAATATTTGCTATACCCAAAAGAAATTCTAGGGTACTTTAGGAGTCTTTACTTTCTTTGGTCCTCTACAGTTTGAACTATAATTTTACTACTGGCATGTAATCACAGGGAGGAGTTTATAATCAAATGTGGGGATCTGGCAGCCCTTTCTGCCCATGGGTCCTGTCCCCGGGCTTTAATAAAACCACCATTTTGTGCCGAAAAACCCCCCAAATGTGGGGATCTCTGTGTTGTTGGCATTTTTAATATTTGAGTGTCTTTAAGTATTTGTGTAGTCTAGCCTTTGGCAATTTTTTTTTTCTGTAAAGAGCCAGATAATATTTTAGGTTTTGAGCCCCATGTATTTTGGTTACGACTATTCAAATCTGTCACGTGCAGTCATAGACAATATGTAAATGAATGGGCACAGCCAGATTTGGCCTATGGCTATTGTTTGCCAATCCCTGGATCTCATTGTCTATCCTGTGATGAATTTTATTAGGCAAAGAGTTGGATAGAGTGGAGCTGAGAAATCAAAGAGGGGGTTAATTTCCTTTAAAGACCTCTTAGGTAGTTATTTTATATTCTGTATCTTATATCTTCTGAAGTCACTGAGGAATCTAAAGCTGTTTTTTATTATTTCAACTGACTTTCATTCACGGTAGCTTCTTTCATTGTTTATTCAGTAAGTTTTGATTGTGATTGTGAACTGTACTTAATTTGTAGGAATTTGAGGCCTGGATTGAAGGTACATTTTCAGAGGATTTGCATTTACTTCTGCTGGTCACCAAGGTATGTGAAGGATCTGGGACCATTTAAATTTTTCAATTTGAGGCTTTCTCAACTGTGGAGCTGGTGAACCCCAGGGTAAGAATAGATTTATGAGGGCAAATATCCAGGGGAGATTTTATTAGTAGTGTTTTTGTGGTTATCATCATCTTCATCATCTTTATCACCACCATCATCATCATCATCAATCTTTTCCATCCAGAGCCCTGACAAATATTGGTAAGTTACATATCTTTTCTCTTTATTGCTTAATGGAGTTTTTCTGGTCACTCCTCAAAGTGGACTCAAGTTCAGCAGCTCCATCTTGCACCACCTCAAGCCTAGTCCCCCGATCCTCGTGCAGCTTCTAATCTCCACATTTTCCAAACAACTTTGTCAGTAGTTAGTTGGGAATGTCCATCTACCGGACTCCTATGTCTGTCTCTCACTTGCTTCTGAACTGAAATATGGAATATCAGTGCAATTTATTAGGCTTCCAGAAGTCCAATGCTTTTAAATTTATGAACCCCCTCATAAAAATGTTCATAAGTGATCTATATGTATATACACACACATAAAATTATATATGTTGCACAAGTGCTCTGGAGATAAGCCATGGCTTCCTTAGAGTCAAGCTTTAAGGATTTCTGCTAATTATTAAATTATTTAAAATTTGAGCTGTTTTGATTAAAATCAAATTCAAAATTAAATTTCATTATAGTATTATAATTTCTGAGTAGAAGACTTGATATATAAATGGCATCTTGTGGGTATGTTGGGGTGAGAGAAATATGAAGAGTGATTAGAGGGTTTCCACTTCTTATAAATGGAAGTGTCATTATTGGCCATAAGCAAAATACTCTGGTTGCCTTGATAATTATGTGGTATTATTTCATGCTCTAGATTAGTTGATGGTTTGAAAGAACAATGATCAAAGAAAGGTTTATTCCATGTAGTTCCTTTTTCCATTTTTTTGTTTATTGATGTCTATGAATTTTTTGCTTGAACAATGTGTTCTTGGGAATATACAGAAATGAAGTAAGGGTTTTCATGAGCATCCTAAGTCAAAAGAGAAATGTTTCCACCAAATCAATAGTTTCAATAGAATATTTAGGATTGTATATTATATATTTAAACTACCTACAAGTATTTTCTCTATTAAGCATTCTGTCAAGCCCCATATCAATATACACTTTTTCAATGACATAATTAGAGTAGCATTTCAAAATGTCTTGGTAATAGATTTTTAAAGAACAGTAATATGGTTAAATGAATTGACAATGGCATGGGTTAGACTTGGTGAAGCAGGTTTCTTTACAGAATAATTTTTCAGAAACTTTAAAATGCAAATATAGTATTGTGAATCTCTAAAATGAGGTATAACCAACTGCATTTTGTACTACCATTTAAACATGAAGTCCTTTTCTCTTGGTGCTTCTCCTGGGACAATAGATTTAAAACATATCTGTGTCCTTTTATACTACACCTCTTTCTATTTAAATATGAAAAAATTTATACACATTTATGTCATGAATATTTATTCTTTTTCTTTATTAAATATATAGAAATTTAAATAATTAGTGCTTAAAATGGAAACTATGTATTGCACATAAGAGTGAGTTGGTTTTTCCAAAAGACAACTGACAGAATGGGAGAAAATATTTGCAAATGACATATCAGATAAAGGGCTAGTATCCAAAATCTATAAAGAACTTATCAAACTCAACACCCAAAGAACAAATAATCCAATCAAGAAATGGGCAGAAGAGATGAACAGACATTTTTCCAAAGAAGACATCCAAATGGCCAACAGACACATGAAAAAGTGCTCAACATCGCTCAGCATCAGGGAAATCCAAATCAAAACCTCAATGAGATACCACCTCACACCCGTCAGAATGGCTAAAATTAACAAGTCAGGAAACGACAGATGTTGGTGGGGATGTGGAGAAAGGGGAACCCTCCTACACTGTTGGTGGGAATGCAAGCAACCACTCTGGAAAACAGTATGGAGGATCCTCAAACAGTTGAAAATAGAGCTACCATACAATCCAGCAATTGCACTACTGGGTATTTACCCCAAAGATACAGATGTAGGGATCCGAAGGGGTACGTGCACCCCAATGTTTATAGCAGCAATGTCCACAATAGCCAAACTGTGGAAAGAGCCAAGATGTCCATCGACAGATGAATGGATAAAGAAGAAGTGGTATATATACACAATGGAATATTATGCAGCCATCAAAAGGAATGAGATCTTGCCATTTGCAACGATGTGGATGGAACTGGAGGGTGTTATGCTGAGTGAAATAAGTGAATCAGAGAAAGACATGTATCATATGACCTCACTGATATGAGGAATTCTTAATCTCAGGAAACAAACTGAGGGTTGCTGGAGTGGTGGGGGGTGGGAGGGATGGGGTGGCTGGGTGATAGACATTGGGGAGGGTATGTGCTATGGTGAGCACTGTGAATTGTGCAAGACTGTTGAATCACAGATCTGTACTTCTGAAATAAATAATGCAATATATGTTAAGAAAAAAAAAGAAGATAGCAGGAGGGGAAGAATGAAGGGGGGCAAATCGGAGGGTGAGACGAACCATGAGAGACGATGGACTCTGAAAAACAAACTGAGGGTTTTAGAGGGGAGGGGGGTGGGGGGATGGGTTAGCCTTGTGATGGGTATTAAAGAGGGCACGTTCTGCGTGGAGCACTGGGTGTTATGCACAAACAATGAATCATGCAACACTACATCAAAAACTAATGATGTAATGTATGGTGATTAACATAAAAATAAAAATTATAAAAAAATAAAACACTGTGAAATCCCCAATTAAAAAAAAAAAAGAACCTTGCATGAACATCAAAAAAAAAAAATATCAAGGGTATTGAGAAAAAAAAAGAGTGAGTTGGTTTTTCATATAAATCTAAATGGTCAGGATCACTAATTTAATAGGTAGAATCTTTTGTATCATACCTGCTCATCAGTGTTCATCTGAAGTCTCTCAAAGCAATTTATGTGTGGCAGACATGAGGACCAAAATGCTCATTACCAAATCCCCAAGTGCCTAGGAATGCTCTTGCCTAAAGCCTACATGTTAAGTGTGAACATGTTTTCCTCCATGGGTTGGACTGAATGAGTGAAACCTGGAGTTGAAGATGCTAATTGCATATGTCAATTACCACGTCTTCTGCAGTAACCATGTGTCATTTATTATCTAGGAAGAAACTCATAGTTAGGTTTACTAAAACTCAGTAATTAAAAATTAAATAAGATCTTGAATATTTTAAAACACATGACTGAGGTCTTTGAAAATACTGTATCTTTTATGCCGACTGTCCGGCAACCACCAGGTGGTAGCCTGTATGAATATCTCAATTGATTTCATTTATAGTATTACATATATTAATATCTGGGAAATTTCAACCAACTTTCCTCCTTTGAGAATTTTTATCTAGTATCTTGACAAGGAGTATGTTTTATCTCCCCATCATATCATATCTTGTAAATAATACATTTAGTTTTAAAAACAAAAATAATGCATGTGGGGAGAGACTGGAATAGGGGCCGATACTCTTCTTTCCTGCGCCTTGTATCCTGGCTGAAGAGGGAGGTGGTCCTCTGGTTCACACTCTTCTGCAACTCTTTCCTTGCTCAAAACCTCACTGAACCTCCATCGGTCTTTCTGCATCATACTCTTTTTTTTTAGGACTCATGGGTGTTCTCCAGTGGGGCCTTGGCAGTTTGTTCCCTTCCCTTATTTACTAGGAAACTGGACCACACACATAGAAGACATGGTGGCTGTAATTGTGGGGGAATGAAAATAATCTGAGGACATTCTTCTTTGCAGAATTTTGGCTTGACTTCATTTTTGGCTTTACTTCAGTTTCCTCTAGGGTCCCGTCTTTGGCTTTTTGCTAGGAAGAGAGTCACTTGTGTTCTTGGCAGAATACCAGCCAACCAACAATCTTCAGAACCTTGACGTAACACTTATACCCTATGGTCAGCATCTCGTCACGGTGACAACAGCTGTGGCTAAAGCTGTTTGCTATTTCACTTCTCCTTAAATACATTCTACGATACACATATGCATGTCAAAGGCATCCATGTAGTTTTACCTTAAATTTTTGTCTATCATCTGATGAGTAACATCTCTAAACTCAGGAAGGTAGGACTCCAAGGTAGACAATGGCCTAGAAATCTCACTTAAAAGTATTTTAACATATATATTTAATAAATATATAAATATAACATATAATCATGTCCCATACAATTTTATTCTGTCTTTTGTAGTATTCAGATACATAGAGATGAGTAGAGTATGGGTTTAAAAAGTAATCCTATGTTGGGGCGCCTGAATGCCTCAGTTGGTTAAGTGTCCGACTCTTAATTTCAGCTCAGGTCATGGTCTCAGGGTTTTGAGATTGAGCCCCTTATAGGACTCTGCGCTGGGCATGGAGTCTACTTACAATTTTCTCTCTTCCTCTCCTCTGCCCCTCACCCCCCACTCTCTCTCTCAAATAAACAAATCTTTAAAAAAAATCCTATGTTTATCTAGCACATTGAGTTAAAAATTCAAATTTGTAACCAAAAGAGCTTAAAAAGGCTATTATACTTTTTCTGTTAATTTTTTTTTACTTTATGAAGAATAAGACCAGAACACATGGTTTTCATTGCTGTTCTTTTCCTAATGCAATGGTATCCCCCAAATCTGTAAGTAGCATACTTAATAAGATGTTTACCTTCCAGTGACTTCACATTAATAGCTAACAAAATTATCATTCAATTTTTTGATACAACTGTGAAATTAGTGTATAAAAGTGCAAAAGCAAGTATTTTCTTATGGTAATTTACTATATGTATCTTTTGAAAATGAAGTCTATGTCCAGATATGACTTACAAAGAAATATAAGAATGAGTTACATGAATACTCTATCAATAATAAAAAGGGCATTGTTTGTAGAAAATAATCATTAACTTCTAACCAGTGGTCTTAAGTAAGTTTTATTTAAGTAAAACCCCACCCTACCAACTGAAATCACATCAGTGATAATAGAAGATAAGAGTGGCAAACTGTATTATCAGCATCAACTCCAGGAAGGTCAAGATACCAACCTTGGATTAATACAAGGAGGCCTTCATAACTTAACAGACTCGAAAACACGCAAGTTGCCTGACGGTCCTAACTGTGATGAAAATCATCCACTGAAGTGGGTATTATTGTAAATCTTTGTCTACCTGACAGATTTACATCTCCTTACCTCCATAAAATTCACCGTTAATGGCACAACACCTATTAAGCTGAGATATTTCTAGGTGTAGTACGTCATGGTATTTTCCTGTATAGTTTACATTATTCTTGGCATTTCACTGCCTGTCTCACGAGATGGCTGAGAAGGAAAATATAGTAACTTGCACTCACTTCTCAAGGACAAAATGCCACATCTTACCAGAGGAAACATTCAGAAAGTGAAAAGCAAATATTTAGAATAATAAGGTTTGAAAAATGTGGCACATGAGAAATCTGGCGACTTGAGGGGAAAAACATTTTGTTTTGTGGAATACAATTTTACTACACTACCAAATTCACAGTTTTTAGGGTTTTTCAAAAAGGAACAAATAAACATTTGCAAAAGCTCATTGTTTGAGCTGGGTATATACAAGAGAGAAAATACGATCTGTGACGTAAACCCAGTCTTAAGAGCTTAAGCTTTCACCAGTACTTGCACTGGGAAACCCTGAGGCCTCAAAAACATTTGGGTAAAGCTACTGTAGCACTTTATTACAATACCAGTTAAGCAGGCTTTGTGTAACAGAGGCAATTAAAATGTCCAAGCTCTCCCTTGAGATATGTCAGCACATTGAGAACCTGGGTTTCTGAATAACTTAATTCTTATTCACATACAGCCTGAGAGGAAAATAATGTCAACTCTTACCAGAGTCTTTCTATTTTCTCTCTTAGGAGAAACAAACAGTTACAAGCATGTAATAAACTTTTGACATGTTGTTGTGAAGGTTTTGGCCATAATGTAGGGTAGAAAATTCTATAAACTAATGCCATTGCATTTTACATGGGCTAAAAAGAAATTTTTAAAACCAGATTGCATCATTGCACAACTGAAAGAGATTGGTGGTATTTTCTCCTGCAAAGCCCTGGCTTGATACCTGACAGGACTGCAAGATGACCAGCCCAGGTTCATATTATTAGCTAATGGTAGAACCAGGACTTAAGAAACAAGTGTTCTTCAGGGAAGCTTCTCCTGAACTCGGATAAAGCACAGCCAAATTTTGCTTCTTGTGGAGCCAGCTGTGGGGAATGTTGTGTAGTAGAAAATGTTTTCCTTAGCCTTTTGCCTTATCCCTATGGAAAGGAGAAACAGAAAAATGAAATTATTGAAATCTTAAGCAAATGTTTAGGAGAAGAACTTGTACTTCTTTTGTATGTAGTATATAGTGTTGCCTGATCCATTTCCTTCTTTACAGCAAGATCCTTTTATTTTATATTTGTAATAATAAACGGCACAGTGGAAAAACCTCATGTGCAGCAATGTAGTCATTACACAGAGCTTTGGATATATGGTGTTTATTGGTATTACAAACTATTAGAAATAACCATATAGATCTTGTGGAAGAACCCTCTTATAATGGCTAGTAATGGTTTCGCATAATAGGGGCCCAGAAAATATTTATTTGATTTATTGGTTCTTCTGTCAGTATTTTTTGTTGAACCCATGTTTAAGATAATCCAGCCCAGGGGCACCTGGGTGGCTCAGATGGTTAAGCGTCTGCCTTCCACTCAGGTCATGATCCCAGGGTCCTTGGATCGAGCCCTGCATCGGGCTCCCTGCTCAGCAGGGAGCCTGCTTCTCCCCCTGCTCATGTTCTCTCTCTCTCTCTCTCTCTCTCTGTGTCTCGAATGAATAAATAAAAAAATCTTTAAAAAAAAGATAATCCAGCCTGGAACATGAGGGGCCTGAAAAAATTAATATACTGAAATGTTCAACAGGCATCATGTGTTTATCGGTTTTATAGGAATTTCTGGAGACTGTGTGGCACAGTTTACTATCTCCACAAAGCAGGGTGAGAACATCCGCATCATCCTAAGTATTAACGACTAGACTGTGCTTCCTTTTGACTCACAGAGAAAGTGCAAGAGCATTCCGCTTAAACAACGGTCCACTAGACAACTTCCCAGCTGCTTGTTAAGTCCTATCAAACCTAGTGTGCCGAGATCCTTTGCTCTGGTGGGTGCAGTACCACTGTTGGGGATGAACAGTAATTGTGCCTCTCACCCCCCAGATTCTTATGTTGAAGTCCCAATTCCCCATGTGACTGTATTTGGAAATGGAGCCTTTAGGGAGGTCATAAGAAGTGACACTAGAGAGCTCTCTTCACCTTGTGAGGGCACATGTAAGATGGGGCCATCTGTAAAGTAGGAAGGGAATCCTCACCAGAAAGTGGCCCTACCAGACCCTGTTCTTAGCCTCCAGAACTGTGAGAAATACATTTCTGTGTTTAAGCCACCCAGTCTGGGGGATTTCATATGGCAGCCAGAGCTGACTAATACAATTACCATTTAAAACAAAAAACAGGATGGATAAACAAATAAGCATTTTTGGAAAACTATTATGCACATGAACCCTTCCAAAAATTGTACTGCTGTTTTTCTCCCCCCTTCATCTCTTATGGTCCTTTACTTATCCATCTCTTAGATCAGTAAGAAGACAAACTCTTGTTGGGAAATTAAAAAAACACCACCACACAGACTTATAAAAACAAATGTATTACAGTCTCTCCACCAGTCCAATTCCTTCATAGACGAATTAAAGAAATGAGAAGTTTTAAATGAAGTTCAGTTACTTAAGGACCTGATGTGTCATGTGAGTTGTATTATCCTCACTCAGATTTGTTTTTGTTTTGCCCTTTGAATGGAGCACATCATCCTCAAAGGCTTCATGAACAGCCACTGCTTCCAGGAGAGCTGTTTGGAGTCAGAAATGCTGAGTTTCTCCAAGATGAGAAATTATGTTTGCATAGCAGAAAACACAAATTTAAGTTAGAAATATGTTGGAAAATGTCATTTCCTTTGCAACCCAAACAAATTAAGAGGAAGGGAAATATCACTTAGTAGAATTCAGAGCTTGTTGTGAAATTTTGAAAGAGTTATGGAAATTTGGCAAAACCTAAAATGTTGCTTGGCATTTATGCCCTGGGATGAGTATTTTAGGAGTTCAAATTAAACTTGTTGACAGATATATACTGAGAACATGTTAACATATTTCTGTTTCTCTTTCTTATTATAAGGATTGTCCTATGAACTAAGGATTTGTTCCACATATAACCTATTCAAGTTACTATGTATAATGCAGATGGAAAATTTATATTTACTATGTATTTAAAAAAATTATTTTTATTTTTTTTACTACATATCTTGAAATCATGGCTATATCCCCATGGGATAAAGCATTCCCAAATGCTTAGAAAACTAAACATAGAAAACCAAAAATAACAGATTTTAAGATTACCACTGTGGGGCGCCTGGGCAGCTCAGTGGGTTAAGCAGCCGATTCTTATTTTTGCTCAGGTCATGATCTGAGGTTTGTGAGATTGAGCCCCACGTCAGGCTCTGTGCTGGGTGTGGAGCCTGCTTAGGATCTCTCTCTCCCTCTCCCCCTTCTCTTTAAAAAAAAAAAAAAAAAAGATTACCACTGTGCTGTATATCATCTACTGATTGAAGAGAAAATGGCAGATGCATGGAAGTTAAAATTCAAGAAGGCTGCTAAAAAGCTCTAACTGCTTTCTCTCTGTAGATGATAGAAGCATTTAAATGCTGTATATGGCTACCTTGAGCCACTATTCTATTTAATTATACATGTCCATTTTATCCAGCTTGGACTACTGTGTTGTGTTAGTCTCTCAATTTTTGCATGCGGTACTGGAAAAGTCAAATTACAGCTGAAGTAAAATGGAAGATCAAGATGCATGACAGTCTTTGTAGGAATGTTATGGAGGAAGAAATCATTATTGCTGAGATGGTTACAAGCCTTTCTTTTGAAGTAAAAGTTCTTAATTTGAAACTTGTTTTTCAAATTACTGGCCTTTTGAATTCTAATCTACTGGAATACTCTAAAAGGAATACAATTTTTGAAGATTCTCCCCCCCCATATATTTGCTAAGTAAAATACAAACAATATCTAGTATAGTGTTTGCATAAATGTTATTTCCTTTGTTTCTCCCTCTTAATAGAGGACCAAGGATGGAGGAAGTCCATACGTTGACCTGCTTTGGCTACTGTGTAGATATTGCTCAGCTTTCTAATTGGGTGGTTATGAAGATAGGAGAACAGTGGGAAGGAGGTGAGCTAGTTCCTTTGTCTCTGCTCTAGGAGAAGGAACATCTTATTTCAGAATCTTTGTAGAATGTGATGGTTAACTTTATGTGGGTTAAAGTTGACTGGGTTGACAGGTGCCAGATAGCTGATAAAATATTATTTCTGGGTATGTCTGGAGGGGCATTTCAGGAAGAGATCAGTATTTGATTCAGTAGATAGAGATCTGCCTTCACCAGTGTGGGTGGGCACCATCTAATCATTTAAGGACCTGAATGGAAAAAAAGGTGAAGGAAGGGTGAATGTTCTGTCTCTCTTCTTGAACTGGGACATCCATCTTTTCCTGCTTTTGGTTCTTGGGCCTTTGGCCTCAGACTGAATTATACCACTGGCTTTCCTGGTTGCAGATGGCAGATTATTGGACTTTTCAGCATCCATAATTGTGTGAGCAGATTCCTACAATAAATCTCCATATATATATAATATGTAATATATATATATATAATATGTTATATATATATATATATATATATATATTATTGGTTCTATTTTTCTGGAGAACCCTGACTAATACAGAGAATAAAGACATTGGAATCAAGACAATTTCTAGGATACAGTAGACAATCAGCAAATGTTTGTTGAGTGAACAAATTGATACATGCATAAAGATAATGAATGCCAACATGTGTGCAAGTGATGATTGAATAAGCCAGAGGTGGAAGTTTGCAGATGTGCTAGTCTGTTCAGTTTGCCATAACAAAACACCATAGACTGGGTGGTTTAAACAATGGAAATTTGTTTTCTCACAGTTCTGGAGGCAAAAAGTCCAAGATCAGAGTGCTGTCAGGGTTGTTTCTGGTGAAGCCTCACTTTTTGGTTTGCAGATGGCTGCCTTCTCAAGGGAGAGAGATCTCTGATATCTCTTTTTCTTCCTATAGAGACACCAGTCCTGTTGGATTATGGCCCTTTCCCGTGACTTCATTTAATTTTAATACTTGTTTAAAGGCCCTATCTCCAAATACAGTTACATTAGGAGTTAAGGCTACAACATATGAGTTTGGGGCAGGGGGTGGGGGAGGGAGGGGGCCACAATTCATTTTGTAACATGGAAGAATGCTGAGATTATAAGAAATGTGAACTATATACTTTTGGCAGTTGTTATCTGGTTACTATTTTATCTACCCATTTTTTCACCTTAAAGACTAGTTTTAGAACTATGCAAACTATCCTAATCTAGCATTTGCAGGATGGAGATAGAAGGGATTTCAGGTAGTTCAGTGTAGCTACAATACATTCAAACCTTTCAAATTTGTGATGCCATTATAAATCCTGTTGAGGATGGCCTACAAATTTTGCAATAGTCAAATTCCTTTACAATATCTCCCAAATAACAACAATGAACAAGCTGAAAAACACACTTGACTAAAATAAGTGTTTGGCTCAATAGAATGCATCTCATAGTTTGTTTGGACATCACTTGAATGGGTCTGATTCCAAGGAGAAGAATGGAGTGGCAATGAATTTCTACTCCTAGCTATTTAGCTACATTTATTAAACAATAGTTAATATATTATATAATTTAATAATAAATATTCATTTTAATGTGAGCTACCCAGCAAAATTTTAAGCATTATATGATGTGTTTGGTGTAGTATTTATAATTTTCACTGTAATATCTACTTTTATTTTTAAATTAATAAAAAAATCCAGGCTACAGGGGTTTAAACTCTATATTCTAACAGATTTATTGGGCCACTTAGCTGTCTTATTACTCACAGTACATATAACACTGGTTTAAAATAAAAGGATGAAATAAACATATTTTGAACAATCCAGATTATATTGAGCTCTAAGCCATATCAGATAAAGCCATATCTGCTCACCAATGTTCTATCAAGAGTAGTAAAATTAGTACTTGAGGATGAGTTATATAGATGATATAACTTGAAGTAATTTGTGGATACATTTTGAAGAAATGGCAATGTTGATGCATATCTGATTTTATTTTACAATTTTCTTCCAGAATGTTTTAACTGAATTATTTTATCTTTAAATGTTGTAGACTAGTATTTATTGTTCTTAGACTAGTTCAAGTTGTCAGATTATTTGTAATCTAAAATTGCTTGGTTTACATACAAGATTTGTATTTTTATAAAAGTGTATGTATTTTAGGGATGCCTGAGTGGCTCAGTCGGTTAAGTGTCTGCCTTCAGCTCAGGTCATGGTCCCCAGGTCCTGGAATGGAGCCCCACATTGGGCTCCCTGCTCAGTGGGAAGCCTGCTTCTCCCTCTGGCCCTCTCCCCTCTCATGCTGTTTCTCTCTCTCTCTCGCTCTCTCTCAAATAAATAAATAAAAAAAATTTTTTTTTAAAAAGTATATATTTTGTCACACAATGTGTGACAAAAGCAGCAGGCATGAGGTTATTATATATGGGATAAAAATAAGTCTTTTTTATATATGTAAATATATATATATGCATATATATTTGTGTGTTTATATATGTCTATTTATGCATTTAATTTCTGTTCTCTTTTACTCCTTCCCATGTACTTTTCTGTCTTCCACTAGCTTTATTCATCATTGTTTATTTCCCATTCTTCACACAAGTCTCCATCAGGATCTAAAATGCACGTATTTCTTTGAATCTTCCCAAATTACTTACTTGTAAAAGGTTCCCTTTTGTCTCTTTCTCTTGCACACACATACAAAAGAATATGTAGGACTATCTAGGTACTTTTTTTTTTTTTTTTGCTATTTCCAAGCAAATTTTAAGTAGCAGAAGATTGACATTTGATATTCAAACATGTGAGTTGATTTTCTTCATTGTTTTTGAAAAGTGAGATGATGTTAGCTGAACGTGAAATCTCATAGTTTCCTGGCATACATAAATTCTTTCATCTGCAGTTAGTATCTCTTCCCCCATCCAACCTATTGATTAAATTCCAAACGATGGTCTTTTTGCAAGGCTGTCTGAATTATAGTTTCTGAAACAAATGCTAGATGTGGACTGCATGGAAATATAATTTTTGAGATCAGAGAAGAGTTTCTACTGCTTCTCCTTTCACTATACTTGGTGGGTTTCCAGGAAATGAAAACATAGGAGCATGTGGTTTTAGAGAAGATGCTTCATTTTAACTTAATTTTATTATTTATTTTATTTTATTTTACTTTATTCTATTATTTATTTATTTATTTATTTTCTATAGATAGGCCCCTCTAGGAAGTGGTGGTTGATCAGTGACATGATGTTTTTACCTCGGTGAACTTTGTTCTGTGATTTCAGTTACAGTTGTGGGAGACTAATGAATGCAGCTTCAGAGTTTCTAGAAAAACTAGAATTTGTAGCATACATGGCATGGTAATTTCTAGAATGTATGAATATAGTCTTGGTTTCTTTCAAATGCTCTGCTAATTTTGCTTGATGATGCTCAAAGCTAAGGCAAAACTCCATGAGAATTATAGAACTTTTATACTTGAAAATATTTGAAAAAAAAATCAACTTGAAAGTTGTTGAATTAGTGGTCTGTGAAAAGCCATTCCCATGGGCTGTTGTATTCATCAATATTCTTTGAGTATTAATGGGCAGAAATCTAACTTAAGGAAAGAAAAGAATGATTGGAATGAAAATGATGTAATTCACAGAAGAAAAAGGGCTATCCTGCAGCTCTTATACTCTGGACCTGGAGACGCAATATTGCCAGGATCTTTCCTCTTAGAATCTTATTTCTACCTTTCTTTGGGTGTAGGTTTCAGCATATTAGATTTTTCTATCTGAAAATATTTCTCCAGATTAAAGATTAGAGAGGAAAGAGAAATTGTCTCAAAAATATTCATTTAGAAAAATAATAATTTATTACTGAACTGGTATTGACATGTAACCATCTCTGGAATAATCTCAGCACCAGGAGATTGAGGGACAACTATGTGTGGATCATGTGTTCACATCTTTGGCTAGAAGAGTAGGCCCCTATAATTGACAATTCATTTAGAAACACAGTTTTAGACACTAAAGGACGGGAAATGGTTATAGGTAGCAAAAATAATAAATACCCACAAGGGTAAACTCTGTGAATGCACAGTACCTATATCTGTTTTTCTACATGTATAATTTTTAGAGACCTCTTAAATCCAGTATAGTCAGAATGTATAGTCAGAAACTCTCTTATTTTTTCTACATGGAGGGGGGACAGTCATGGGTGACTGAATCCTGCCCCAAATCTAGAATCTCTGGGCAATGAGATGTCATCTCATTCAAGTCCAGATGTGGCTTCTTATGAGCCAGCAACTTACATAGCGAGTGGTACATTTGGCCACCTGTGCTACTCACAGCATACAACGAAGAAACAACAAAGTGTTTCCATCCAGGTCAGGGAGGGTTTCTCATCAGTGCCACTGTTGACATTCTCGGTTAAATAATTCTTTTGGAGGGCTGTTCTGTGCATCGTAGGATGTTTAGCAGCGTTCCTGGCCTCTACCCACTAGATGTCAGTAGCACCAACCCACCCAAGTTTGTGACAGTCAAAAATGTCTCTACACATTGCTGAATGTCTTCTAAGGGGCAAAATCACCCACAGTTAAGAACCGCTGAAATAAGGGGAGAATGGGATGCAACATAAGAGTTGTCAAGGGTCCAAAACCACTACTGTATACTCATTAGAGGGGAGTAGTTACAATCACTGGGCCCGAAGTCGGGTTCTTTGTGTCTAGATTTTGACTTAAAGTTTCCTAACTGTGGAAAATGGACTCACCTTCTGTAAGCCTGTATGATTTTCACAAAACCAACATAATGCTAGGGACAATCTCATAAGGTAGTTTTGAGGATTCAGTGAGCTTTTAGCACAGTGCCTGCACATAATAAGAGACGTTTCCACTAATGTTGGCTATTATCATTCTCATCTGGCTAAGTTGGAACATTAAGTTGCATGCACATGTTGACTCACTTTCTAGGCAGTGGAGTGGCTTTCTTGATCGGATATTCAGTTGTCCTTATTCTGCCCATGGGAAAACGTCCATTGTCCAAGGTTCTTTATAGACATACCTGATAGGCTATTAATGAGGCTTCACCAGCTTCAGAATGGTCTACCTCCAGAGAACAATTCTGTCATGACCATGTGGATTGCCTCTGCAGTTAAATAGTCATGCACCACTGTTTAGCAAGCTTGTGGTTTTTCTTTCCCTAAGGATCTTCCTTTCTCCTGCCCCCCTTCCTTCCTTGCGTCATCTTTTTCTCCTCCCTCCCTCCTCCTCCTCTTGTTCCTCCCTCCCTGTCTTCTCTCTCTCCCTCTCTCTCTCTTTCTCTCTCTCATATAGTTGCCTATGAATTTCATTTGATGGCAATGATTTAGCAGTAAATAAAAATAGAAATTGTGAGGTCAGGAACACTGAATCTGGATCTCTGCTTTGCAGACTCTGTTTCTTAGCAACAGGTCTTCCACCTTCTCAGTTTCTCAGGTCTCAGCTCAATGCCTTTGGCTTAAGCCACTGCCTGAATCAGGATAAAGAAACAGGCTGGAGTGGTGAGACAGAGCTTCCCCCATGTTCAGATACCTGCGTCTCCTATTTGCAAGTGACAAATTTGATGCTTCTTTTAGGAAAAAGTTAAAACCTTTGCCAAGTAGGGAGTTCAGAACAAGAGATGTTTGAGAGTAGCCTGAATAGGACGTTCTACTGGTTCTTTCTGGATTCTGATCTTAGCTGCCGTAGCATTTCCTTCCTAAACTTTGCAAACACAAATTTTAATACAAGGCAGAGAATTCAGCTGTTGCATTTCTTTAGGATGCATTAGATAGGAGTTTTTAAAATTACAGTTTAATGGCCATGGGCAGAAAATGTATCTCTTTTAAAAAGTTGTTTAAATTAACAGTGGTCTTTCTGTTCCCAGATGGGGAAGCTTGCTTTAAAGCTTGTCTCTCACATGTAGGACTTTACTGAACCCTGGGAAAGGAAGCCAGCATTCCAGTCTTCTAATATTTTTCTATCATTAAAGATTGAGTTTAGGCAGGCACGTATTTGAGACAAATTGTTTAATGAACTGCTTCACTGGTTTAGAGCAGTTGTTTTTCCCATCCTGGGATGAAAGAGTATCCACTATCCCTTAGTCCAACTTGAATAGCCACTTCTATGTTTTTGTCTTATAACTTTATAACTTTTCACTCTCCTCTTTGTATATAACTTTATTTAATTATTGAAATTATTTATTCGCAAGTAACAAAAACCTAATTCAAGTAGTTTGAGCAAAAAGAGATGTATGTGTGCATATTTTATGTAAACATATATATATATATATATAATTTTTTTGAGAGATGACTGCTTGGATAGCTACAGGAGGCAGGCAGGAAAAACCTCAGGATATCAGAGGCAGAAATCAGACTTGACTCATTTATCTCACAAACTTTGAGGAACTACTATGTGCCAACCCCTGAGATCAAGGTGCAGTAAAAACAGGCACTTTCTGATTCCCTAAAGCTTTAAAATATATTTCAATGAGATCATCTAATTCTTATTACAGCTTCTCTATTGGTTATCGTATTCATTCAGATTCCTTTACGTGGTAGTATACACAATCCCTCGTAGCTCCTGGTTTATGTCTTTTCAAATTCCTAACTTGAAGAAAGAATGATTTTTCTCTGATAGTTCTATTCAAGAAACTCTTGGAGGGCCCCACCCCTGAATCAGTTGCACTGGGGTGTAGGAGTGGTATAATATCAGTGGCCAGGTTTGAGTCTCTCTGGATCTACCTCTCCACCGAGTAAAACTCTCCTCTTCTACTGGGAGTGGGGAGGAGCAATAGCTTCTTTTTATTCTGTGCTGTTGCTCTGGAAGATAATTAGTGCCTCTACTTTCGAAGACTTGATCCCCTCATTCCAGGCTTAGTTTTGAGCTTTTTCAAATTGTTTTCCAGCTCTCCAAATGTTGCTGCTGTTGTAGTCCACTGTATTTGTCCTTGGATGTTTATACTTTTTTTATTTATTCACTTTTTAGAAAATAGTTTTCTCTCATTTTACTGCAGACTCAGAGAGTGTATATGTTAACCGTTGTGTGGTCTTTTAAGATTCACGTAGGTGTATTTCTTTCTTTCTTTTTTTTTAAAGATTTTATTTATTTATTTGACAGAGAGAGAGAGATAGTGAGAGCAGGAACACACGCAGGGGGAGTGGGAGAGGGAGAAGCAGGCTTCCCGCTGAGCAGGGATTCTGATGCGGGGCTCGATGCCAGGACCCTGGGATCATGACCTGAGTCGAGGGCAGACGCTTAACAACTGAGCCACCCAGGTGCCCCAATGTAGGAGTATTTCAAATGAAATCACATTTGACCATTGGTCTTTAAAATACCTACAACTGGTTTAGCCCTATTCCAAGATTGTGCAGTTGCTCTGATGAAATTGCACTTGAAAAGATTTTCGCTTTATCAGTGTTGATCAAAAACTATATAGTTAATTTTTAGATCAGTTGATATAATGACCAAATTCAGATAAAAGACAGTCATTTGCTTTTAAGCTCTTAATTTTCTTGAGAATCCGTTGATCATTTCATGTCATCAACTCTTTATAGTACTATGAATACCTTGACCACTGATTTTATTGGTATTAGCTAGGGCCTTCTCTACATATTTTGTGCCATCAGCTTTAGAGGAGGGGAAATCTTTTCACCAAAAGAACTGTATTGGTTTCCACAATAAAGTACTAGATCTTTTAATATTGAAGAATGTCTTAAGATTTTGACAGTGCTAATAAAGGGTTTAGTGAGAGGAAGGGGAAGATATTTGTAATTCATGTTGTTATGCAGCAACCAAAATTCTCATTTCTGTGTTTTTACTGGCATATACTGACAAATTTGCCTCGTGGCTTCAGACTATGATACATCTAATGAACTATACTAACAAATAATAAAAGATTAGATGATATCTTTTTGAAATATCTAACTCCTTACTCTTGATACGGCTTACTTGGCTTTTCATTATACCTATATCTCAGTGCTTGCATGTTGGAATTACCTGTGGGGCTTTTAAGAAATATTGAGGCTCTGGCCCCAACCCAGACTAATTAAATCTGAATTTCTGAGGATGGCATATGGACAGCAGTGCTATGTTAAGCTCTACCCATGATTATGATATGCAAGCAGAGTTGAAAACTACCACTCTCCTTATGTCCTATAGGAACATGAAAATGAATATGTTTTTGTCCTTTTGAGGGTATATCTGGCTTCAACTTCCTGCTACATTCTCACCTCAGGATCTAAGAGATCCCTGGGTTCTGAATAGTAATCATTATTTTGTTTAGAGACCTAATGTCAGGGAGTCCTGACGTTTAAGCCCATGGAGTCCTAAAATATGAAGGGAATTTAAGAAAACATTGCTGTAGTGTAGCATTTAAAACCTGTTGGGACTTTCTGTGTAACCTAGCCAGAGGAGTGCCATGTAGACTTAGTTACTCAAAACTGAATTATGTTAATTTACCTGAGTTCATATTCAATTATTTGAATCTATTTTATTAATGTATGATCATTCTTTTATGTCACAGGTAAGTGCTTTGCAATGCTATATATCAGATCTTATAACATTTGTTTCCCTCTATGATATTGGTTTTGGCTGCCCTGATAAAAAAACTAATTTTTCCTTATCTAACATATGCCATAGGTTACTTGGGAGTATGAGGGTATTAAAAGTGCTATTGTGGATACTATGAAGTCATGAAAAGTTGAAGGTTTTGGAATCAGGATTGCTTTTGGGGAGTACATTAATAAGGGGATGTCAGAAAAAAAAGGTAAAGATTCCTAAAAGAGGGAATTTCTTGCTAAAAGTTGTTCTTTTTTTTTTAAGATTTTATTTACTTATTTGACAGAGAGAGACACAGTGAGGGAACACAAGCAGGGGGAGTGGGAGAGGGAGAAGCAGGCCTCCCGCGGAGCAGGGAGCTTGATGTAGGACTTGATCCCAGGACTCTGGGATCATTACCTGAGCTGAAGGCAGACGCTTAACGGCTGAGCCACCCAGGCACCCTAAAAGCTGTTCTTTATGGAATGTTGGTTGTTATGGTGATAGAAGAAACAGAAGCCATTTATCAAATACTCGTTCATTAAAATATTTATTTGTGTCTGCTATGTGACAGGCAATGTGCTTGACATTTCAAATGGGGAGCAGGTTGAAGGAGATGATGGTATACGTACAGGAATATGTATACATTAATTTGTATGTCAGAAACATTTGAATTAGGCTTAAGAAGTACAGCCACTCTGGAAAACAGAATGGAGTTTCCCCAAGATGTTAAAAATAGAGCTACCCTATGACCCAGCAATTGCACTACTGGGTATTTACCCCAAAGATACAGATGTAGTGAAAAGAAGGGGCAATTGCACCCCAATGTTCATAGCAGCGATGTCCACACTATCCAAACTGTGGAAGGAACCGAGATGCCCTTCAAGTGATGAATGGATAAAGATGTGGTTTGTATATACAATGGAATACTACTCAGCCATCAGAAAGGATGAATATCTCCCATTTATATCAACATGGATGGAACTGGAGGGGATTATGTTAAGTGAAATAAGTCAGAGAAAGACAATTATCATATGGTTTCACTCACATGTGGAATAGAAGAAATAGTGCAGAGGATAATAGAGGAAGGCAGGGAAAACTGAATGGGAAGAAATTAGAGAGGGAGACAAACCATGAAAGACTCTTAACTCCAGGGAAACAAACTGAGGGTTGCAGAAAGGGAGCTGAGTGGGGGATGGGGTAACTGGATGATGGGCATTAAGGAGGGCATGTGATGTGATGAGCACTGGGTGTTATACACAGCTAATGAATCACTGAACACTACATCAAAAACTAATGATGTGCTATATGTTGGCTAATTGAATTTAAATAAAAAAATAAAATAAAGATGTTAGTTAAAAAAAAAAAAAGGAAATGCCTCATCTAATGATATTTCCCTATAAGATGGTAAAAAATGTCTCCAAGGATTCTTCAAGCCAGACTGGTTTCTATCTTTTTAACGTTCTCTAGGTCCCTAAGCCAATACACAAAATAAGTACAGAAGGGGGTCCTGATTATTGCTTAGTGCTTGACTCCCTGAAATTCCCTGCTCCTTCTAACCTTTGCTTTTAAGTCTTGATTTGAAACCTCTATTTACCACTACTTTTTAATTGCTCCCAAATCCTAAACTTTGCCTTGTTTATTCCCTCATCATTCATCACATTTCTTGGATGATGCAGGCCAGTGTGTGTGTGTGTGTGTGTGTGTGTGTGTGTGCGCGCGCGCGTGCGTGTCTGTGCACATGCGTGTGTGTTAACAGATCATAAGTCCATGACTAGAAGTGATATATTTGTATGTTATAATCAATTTTGGAATCACTGTGAATTGACTTATCTCTATTGACCCTCTAATTTTCATTGCTCTTAAGAAGTTTTCCTGGTTTATCCAGATTTTGAAATTATTTCATAATTTAACTTTGGAAGCGGCTTGCTCATTTTTCACAAATGGTTATTTATACATTGAAAACTAATAGGGATTTAATTGTTACATAATACTATTAAACTATAGTTTGATAGTAAAATTATTTATTAAGACAGTGGTTCTCAGCCAGGGTCAGTTTTGCCCCCCAGGGGATATTTGACAATGTCTGGAGACAGTTTTTGGATTGTCAGGGCTGGGAGGTGCTCCTGGCATCTAGTAGATAGAGGCCAGGGACGCTGCTACACATCGCGCAATGCCCAGGACAGACTCAATGACAAAGAATCATCCAGCCCAAAATACCAATAGTGCTGTGGTTGAGGAAACCTGTCTTAAAGTAATTCTAAGAAAAAGACTATATTGTTGAATTTTTAATGTATGCTTGAAAGCCATGGTACTATAATTTTTATCTAAGGAAAAGATAATTTAAAAGCATTTATGCTTTGGTCTTCTTTCTTTTACACATTAATGTATTCCTTCTAAAGCTCTAAATTGAGTAGATTAAATGATTTCCCTTCTAAAATGTTCAACTACATATAACCACGAGTGCTTCCCTTAAGTGCATGCTGTCTTCTCAGCAAGTTATGCCAGATTCAGTTATTAAGAAAATGAATACCCTGTAGATAAAATATGTTCCCATTTCAAAATAAATTACACATTTAAATGATGCTAAAGGAATTTTCCAAATATGTTTCTTCTGTAAAAATCAAAATTCTACTTCTGTGTTCACCATAAAGTTTCACTTCTCATACCTAAGCTTGATTTCTACATATATAAGGGGACGCAAATGAATGCACATACTCATGCTCTCTAGGGGTGCTAAGCATTTGAGTTACCTATATGTATGTCTCTATATTTGTGTATATTTTATGCACATATCACTTCTGACTTTTACTGATACCTAGCATAGTGCCTTTCAAGGAATGTTGTGATATTGTGAAAGATAGCCATATCTATACTTTCTGTTTTTAAAGATTTTATTTATTCATTTGAGGGGGAGAGAGAGAGAGAGAGAGAGAGCACGACTGGGGGGTGAGGAGGGGCGGGGGGAGAGGAAGTAGCAGACTCCCTGCTGAGCAGGGAGCCTGATGGGAGGCTGGATCCCAAGACCCAGAGATCTTGACCTGAGCCCAAAGCAGACAGCCAACTGACTGAGCCACCCAGGCACCCCCTGTCTATACTTTTTATAAGGAAAACATTTTATTATTGGATATGTGTGTGTGTGTGTTTGTATAATGTGTAATATAGCCTTAATTTCTATATATGAAATTAATAAAGGAGAATGAAACGATGTCTTTTAGAAGATTTCCCTGACTCCCTTAGTCTGAAGCATTCCCATAGCACTCCAAGTATGCCGCTATTAATCCACCCAGCAGATTGTTTCAAAATGTTAGTTTGTATGCTTCTCCTGCAAGTGACTGCCCATTTTTCTTGGTATCCTACTTCTGTCACATTGCGTAGTGTAAAGTAAAACCTCCTTGTTGTTGACTTACACTGCAGTGTGATAGTTTCTAAAAGAGAGAGAAGCTCCATGCCCATGGCAAGCCCTGTTTCTTTTTGTTGTTTTAAGTCAGTTTTATTCCAGAGCGGCATAGGATTTCATCATATGAGTTAGAGATGTATATCTTCTATGTTCTACAAGAATCCCATTTTTGTCCTGATAGCCATCCGTCCCCCTGCAGCTCCCATGACTCCAGTGAAATGCCTACATTTGCAGCTGCATGGCCATGTGATGGTTAGTCTCGTAGGACACTCTTAGGAAACCCATCCTCTTTTCAGGGAATGTTTTGAGAATCCATAATTAAACCCCGGGCACTCAGAACTATTTTTGGGGAGGGGGGTGGCAGGTAATTATTAATTGAGGGGATTCAGCCTAATCAGATGGGAAGAAAGGATATTTCTCCCATTGTTGGGAGACAGGATTTTTTCCCAGTCTTCCTCACCATACGTGAACAAGGAAGCATGAGCCTCATTTGCTGGAGGCAATCACGGAGAACGCCTTTCTAATTATAGAACTGACACCTAGAAGAAGGGAGAGCTGAGATAATGGTGGAGAAACAGAGGGGGATCTGTGAATACACTACACCTAGAGCCCATCCCATGTTTTGATTTAGCTTACGTGAGAAACTGTCTTTCTATATTTTTTTAAGCCTGTTAGAGTAGTGCTATTACTTGTAGCGTAACTAACAATGTTAAAAATTCTCAATCCCCTCTTTTTTTTTTAAATCATTCATATCTGTTGGTGCTTTTTCCTGTAATTCAGGCTATAATCACCCATAAAACATTCAACGGTTCTCTTCCTCTGCTCGCCTGTGCGACACCTCAGGATTGCTGTTTGTGTCCTTTCTCTTACCGTGAGGCCTGCTGACAATTGTCTTCTGGTTCTCAACTTTCCCCAGGTGACTTAGGAAGACTCCTTTAGAACAAATGAATTCCTTCTCTAAGAGAAATTCCAGAGCCAGTTGTTAAGACCTTACAATTTTCACATTTCCTCAATCTGCCCGTTCATCACTGAGGATGTGAGACATTACAGAACCTGAAGGCAGTGTGGATAGTAGTTAGGGGCGCAGATTTGTAGTCTGTCTATTTTTGGGGGGAGGAGGGTGAGAGGGGGAAGGAGAGAGAGACAAAGAATCTCAGGCAGACTCCCTGCAAGCAGGGAGCCCAATGTGGGGCTCAATCTCACCACCCTGAGATCATAACCTGAGCCAAAACCAAGAGTCGGAGGCTGAACCGAATGAGCCACTCAGGTGCCCTGTAGTTTGTCTCTTTTTAAATGTTGGCCTCACTACTTAGCGACCTTGGGTGAGTTATTTAACCTTGTTAAACCTCAGTTTCATCATCTGGACTGGGCTAACAATTGCTTACAGGCAAAATCCAGCCCACACTCCGCTTTTTTTTGTAAATAAACTTTTACTGGAACACAGTCACATGTATTTGGTGGTGTATTGTCTGCATGGCTTTTGTACCACACTAGCAATTGAATAGCTGTGACAGACTGTACGGCTGGCAAATCCTCAAATATTTAATCTCTGGCTCTTTACCAAAAATGTTGGCTAACTCCTGATCTAGAAAATTACAGGGTTAATAAAAGCCTCCAGCTCACAGGATTGCTGTGAGGTTTAAATGAAATAATCCACATAAATAGCAGGGCAGCTGGTACACAGAAACATCAATAGGTATCAGCTGTTGTCGTCGTTGTTGATAATAGTAACGGTCAGGAGAAGGTCAGTGCCTGTAGATCAAAACTGATTTGAACCACTAACCTCAGCACTTTTTGCAGTTGAGGGAAACGGCTGCCATGAGGGACACATGATGTAATTTCACTGAACAATATTTATTAGCAGGGTAAAGAAAACAGTATTTCTGGATTCAGTCCCCCAGGTGAGATATAAATATAATTACAAGGCTGCATAAATATATTTACACCACCCAGTGGGAGTGTAATACTTTACATCTTATTTTTCATCCAGAAGAAATAAATGTTATTTTAAAAATCATAATTCATTGCTATTGTTAATTCAATAATAACAGTTGTGTATGGTGCTACGTTAGAGGAGAGTATATCACCAGTGTTTGGCCAGACAGTGGAGCAATTAATAGAATCCTCATTTCCCCTAAGAGGTTTATTTGTCATGTCAAAGTTACTCTGGTCTGGTGCGACACAGATGGTGTTGTGACAGCACAAAATGATGAGTGCCACATTGTTCCTTCTAATGATCTTCTGCTCAATTCATCTTGTTTTGCAGCCGTGGGTCTCAGCTACATGATTGTTTTGAAAATAGGAGGAATCAAGTAGGGAAAGTCAAAGAAGATGCCGAATCCTCTTATTTTTCTGATTGGTGTGTGGGTCCAGGAAATATTAAAATATAATATGGATGAGAGTATGGAAAAAAAAAACCAGTTTTATCCTATAAATGAAAAATCAACTTGCTTTTCTCAAAAACAATAGAAGGTATCGTAGTTTGATACAAAATGAACTCGAAACTCCTTCAATCATCTCTACGATACAGTGCTGGAGATGGTAGCTAAAGGAAGACCATTACACGTATTAAAAGATACATGGATAAATGGCGATTCTCTTTATTCACTGTTGGAAGGACATAAAACTAGTTAGAGAATCAATGAAAGGATCAATAAAAATAGTGTAAATGTCAAAAGGAAAACAGTTCAAATAATGAGGAATATTGAATTCAAAAACTGTCATTATGATAATGTATGATGAGCATATACTTTGTTGAAAATTGATGGTATTGACAGTAGGAATAAAATAGTTATATTCAAATTGTACACTTTTCTGAAGTTCATGGTATGGTTTTCCACTTTTTCACACTTCTGTAATTTCTGCTTGTTTTGATGTTGAATTAAATGCCAAGTGGGAGTTTTATTCATCCTGTAAATCTTCCCTGAATAATAGAAATAATGGTAAAAGTTAAGGACCATTTTTCTCAACTAAAGCTCATAAGAACATTCAGCATACATGTAAACTATCAATTTTAGATTAATTATAAATTTTAACATTTAAATAATATTTAAAATTGATAGTTATACCAACTCTGTATTTGTTAGAAGGATGAGTTGCTTGTAACCTTTCACCAAGATTATGTATATGTATAAAGTTTGATAATTTTTCACTTGAGCTATAGATTATATTCTTCATCCGATTTTTTGTCTTTTTTTCTTTTAACTAAAGCAGAAAATCTTATCTTACAATAAGGGCATTATGAATGGCTCTAATTGTTAGATCATTCTGAGTATTCAAATCAAATTTCCTTTTAAGTCAATGAAGCTTTTTCATTCAGAAGCCAGATCCATTCATCCTTGATCCATTCTTTGTTTACTTCCAATTCTGCAAAGTCTGTTGTGTTGTTGTTTTTGGATGTTGTTTGTCAATGTGCCCAACAATTGTTTTAAAATCCATTTCTTCAATCAATGGAAAAAAAAAATGCTAGGAAAGAGTGAAACTCACCGATTTCACAGAAATTCTTCTGTATTGTTTTTGTCTTCAACAAATTGCGGTATTTTGATGCCAAAATGATAGCTTTAGGCTCTTTAAGATATTAAACATTTCACTGGGATGTGCCAATAAAGGAAGTCATACATAATCATGTAAATGGTTCTGCCAGTCATTGTTCTTGTCATGAAGTAGTGTTTTTCATCTCATACCCTGTTTTGAATTTGGTGAATGTATTTTCCCTTGACTGCTATTATACTTTTTTTTTTTTTAAAGATTTTATTTATTTATTTGAGAGAGATAGAATGAGAGATAGCACAAGAGGGAAGAGGGTCAGAGGGAGAAGCAGACTCCCCGCCGAGCAGGGAGCCCGATGTGGGCCTCGATCCCGGGACTCCAGGATCATGACCTGAGCCGAAGGCAGTTGCTTAACCAACTGAGCCACCCAGGCGCCCTGCTATTATACTTTAATGAGGAAAATTAGTTACGTATTTATTGCCAATTTCTTCACACAACATGCTGAAAATCATATATGCTCAGTAGTTGAAATGTGATGATAATAAAAGTTTTGACTATTTTTTCTTTGTGGATATGACAGTGTGCTGGATTGACATTCATGTATAACCTTTTTTTTTCTTTCTTTCTCTTTTTTTTTGTTTTTTTTTAATTGTGAAGTGGTGCTTTTCCTTGTAAGACACAGAGATGCTGCTCTGTTAAAATTTATCCCAGCACATATTTTCTAGTGTACACTACAAAAGAAAAATATTACTCCCTGTAGCACATTTTCTAGTAATAAACCATAGAAAAAGACATCAGGCACTTCTCTCCCTTATACTGCACAGAGCAAAAAGCTTATTCACATGCTTTGCATATATGCATGGCTTTGCCTACTGCAAAACCCAATATGTACATAATGTTTTAGTAATTGCTCTTCCACATTATATGCCACAGATTTGTGTGTTTGACTTTTAGGTTGTGTCTTGAAAGGTAAACGCTCTCTTCTCTTTGGGCAAAGGTAAATAGTATAATACATTCCGGGGACCCAGAGATAGAATGGTGTGTTGAAAGGGTAGAAGGCCCCGTTTTAGCTCTCGTTTCTATGTGACTGAGAAATAAACTTTGATCTTATTAATCAATTTTATTTATGTCTCTTAACAGTAGCTTAGCTGTGCTATAATTAGGGTAAACAACAACTCTCCTAACGGGGGAAAAATTACATCAATAGCAATGAATCTAACTGCATCTATATCCATAGTCATTAGAGAAAGCTTCTTAATTTCACTGATTCTTAGCTTTTTAATCTGTAAAATATGTATGCTAATCCCTTCCTCTCATGGTTGTTGTGAAGATTCAATGATAAAAAATATGTAAAATACTTTAGGATAGTTTCTAGTGCTGTGAATAAGCACTTAATAAATTTTACCTGCTGTCTATTGAATTTGCTATTTAGATACCTTGGAACATCACTATAGTAATCATTTATTCCTGTAAATAGGGATTATATCTAATTAAATAAGTTTCACATAACTTTCTTGATGCGTAAGTCGTTAATGCTGGGATATACTCTGGCCTGGTTCTGGACCTGTCCAAAAGCTGCATCTCCAACCAGCCGACACCTTTCTCAACCAGTTGAGCACAGGCCCCTCTGCTCTTTTAGTTGAGTTCTTGTTTGTGTTCTATGCATTAAATTAACTAATGGTTGTAAGTTGATTGTCATGTAGTTAGTACTCAGTAACCGGAGATTATCATTGTTTTAATTTTTTGTGCGGTTATTATCCTTCAATTTAGTGGTAAGGAAAAAAAGATTCAAAGGTGTCAGGTGACTTATTCAAAGTTTCTTCTGTCTTTGATTCATTTTTCCCCTTCATGAAAGTAGGGTAAATTAAACTACTTTAAGCAGTAAGAGGAATTTGTTGAAAGGAGGCTGTGGTAGCTAATGGAGCCAATGGCAGAGGTAACCACTCAAGTCTTAGGAAGTTTAGAAAATTGAGACAGTCTTGGGACTTATATGGCCAATAACAAAGACCATAATACCATCAGTACTCTTTATCTCCCTCACTTTCCAAAAAATTATATATATTCTAGAGTTGCCAAACAATCCAGTTTCTCAATATTGAAAAATACTTGCATACTTTGGGAAAACTCCAATCATACAGATGTTTAGTTTATACAAGTAAGTAATATTTTATAATTATTATCATGTAATGATGTGGCTTGATGAACTATAGTATTCTCACTGATCTCAACTCTTTGCTTTATCCCACTAAACAGATTCATTGGAGAAGAGAACATGAAATGAGAATGTAAGTCTTACTCAATAGAAGTTAGATCCAACATTTACTACAGCACAGAGAACCAGTCATATTATTGCAAAATTTTTAATCATCTACCAGTTACAGTAACTGTGTATACTCCTTGGCACCTGCAGATCAAGTGCTGAATTTTTAAAGCAATTAACTTTGTTCATATTTCATTTTTTTAAAAATTGTGTCATACTGTTTTAAGCAATGGACTCTTGCGCAGTTTTCTGTTAAAGACTTGCTGTAATTAATTACAATAAAAATTAATTTGGGTTTTAAATTCCTCAGGGAAGGCTTTGATCACCACTTTCATATAAAAGTGTTATTCATCATTTACATTAAAATATGCATAGTGGTTAGGAGCTGGACTCTAGAACTTGATGCCAGGGTTTGAATACTGATTTAGCTACTACTGGATTTGTGACCATGGGAAAATTAACTTCTTTGAGCCACAGTTCCTAACTGCAAATCAGAATGATAAGAATAGCTACCTTGGGGCGCCTGGGTGGCTCAGTCATTGAGTGTCTGCCTTCGGCGCAGGTCATGATCTCAGGGTCCTGGGATCGAGCCCTGCGTCGGGCTCTCTGCTCAGTGGGGAGCCTGCTTCTCCCTCTCCCACTCCCCCTGCTTGTGTTCCCTCTCTTGCTGTGTCTCTCTCTGTCAAATAAATAAAATCTTAAAAAAAAAAAAGAACAGCTACCTTGTAGAGTTGTGAGCATTAAATGAGTTAATATGTATAAGGTCTATAGAATAGAGATCACTACTATTATTATATTATATTACTATTATTATTATAGAAGTACGATTTTAAAAATTTTGCAAATAGAAGATACTTTATCAAGAAAACTGATTTAATAGTAATTCTTGAATCTGATGCTTAATATCTGCAAATTTGGAAAATATTTGGCCCAATCTTTCAAATACAGCTCTTTGGATTCTAACTGCATATATGGTAGGTCTTTTCACCATATTTCGTATTTCTTTTGTGATCTTTTTACATATTCCATCCTTTTCTGCATTACTGTAAATAGTGTCCACTGGTCTATTTTTTATTTCACCAATCCTCACTTCAGCTATGTCTGTCTAATTTGCTATTAAATCAATTTTTGAGTTCTTAATTTCAGTTATTAGAATTTTAGTTTTAGAATCTTCATTTTTTTTCTTTTTTATATACTCTACATTTCTACTGATTTTCCAACTTGTATTTTATTTTCTTGAATATATTAATATATATTTAAAATTCTATAATTAATAGTTCCAATATCTGGCTCTTCTGTGGGAATGTTTCTATTATCTCTTTTTTGTTTTTTACTTTTTTTTTTAGTATTTTGGTTTTATTGCCTACATGATGGGTAATTTTTGTCAGATGTTGGACATTGTGATAAATAAGTTTTGGTGGTATTTATTGCTCTGAATGATCTTCTGTTCCTCCAGGGAAAACTCATTGTTGCTTTTGGCAAAATATTATGGAAGATGCAGATAACCTTATTTCAGGTTTTCTAAAGGCAGAACTATTCAGTTAGCTCTGTATCAGCAATCATTCAGGAATGCCAACAGAGAGCTTGGGGGTGTTGACCAGGTAGTCCTCTTTGGTGCCACCTGAACCTCAGTGTCATTCATCCTCATGGGATTGCCCCACGTCTGCTTAGATCCATGCGTACTGCTTTCTGCAATTTCGACACAGGCCACAGCTTATGAATCAGCACATGCTTACTGGGGAAAAGCAACACCAAATACTAGTCTTCCATGCTTCTTTTTCCCCTGGGATTTTGGGTCCTAAATTCTGCTGCTGTGATAGCTGCTAATGTCTTCAAACTCATTTTAAAATATTATATTTAGCTTCTCCAAATGTTCTCAGTGGGAAGTTTGGTGGAAAAATACCAGTCACCACAGCCATGTGTGGGAAAGCTAGTAATCATTCATTCTTAAGGAATCTGTTGGGCTGTTTTACATACTGCCAACTCCTCTTTCACTTGCAAAATGTTTTGTTCCAAACATTTCTTTCTTACATGTACATGTAGATTTTTACCTTCATTTTCCTTCCTCTGACCCCAAATTTTAGCCCCTAATGACTTACTTCAGGAAAATCATGTCTGATTTGAGAGTTCCATATGAGAGTCATATGAGAGTTATAATGCCCCTGCCCAAGTGGTTAGGGGTAAATGTAGTGATAGTATTGAAAATACACCAGTGAGGGGGAAAAAAACCAACTGTGAGTTCTAGAATGCACCAAAACATCAAAAGAAATCACTATTACCATCAAATAAAGTCTCTTTAAAATTACCTTTCTCAGTCTGAATCTCTGCAAATCAAATTTAATTTAACTTGTTTTTTAAACAGCAACAGTTAATGAAAAAAGTAAAAAAAGTAGAATTATGGGTGCTTGGGTGGCTCAGTCAGTTAAGTGTCTGACTCTTGGTTTCGGCTCAGGTCATGATCACAGGGTCATGAGATCGAACCCCATGTTGGGCACCAGGCTCAGTGGGGAGTCTGCTTGAGATTCTCTCTCTCCCTCTGCCTCTCCCCCAACTCGCCCTCTCTCTCTCTCTCTCTGTCTCTCACATACATCTAAAAATAAAAAAAATTTAAAAAGTAGAATTATAAGAGCAAATACTAATTGAATAAAAAAATATCAGTTAAAGTATGGCACCAGAATTTTATTACATTTCTCTCTCTTCCTCCCTTCCCCAGTGATTTGGCACATACTTTTGACCAGTAGAAGAATCTCTCACCTCCTTTTTGAAGCTTTCCTCTTTCAAGTTGTCCAAACAAACAAGGTACTTATTCAGTCAAAAGAAGTCAGTGCTGCTTTCAAATATTAGGTGGGCCTTTGCTTCTAACATGGTTGAAAACTTGAACTTTATAGATAAAGACAACATTGTCTACTCTGTGATTTAAAAACAAAACAACAAAACAAAACAAAACAAAAATGCCTTGAGGTTCAAATCACTGCACAGACCTGAAATAGTTACAGCCTGTTGGGTTCTGAAGTATATGAAACTTTTACTAATGTGTAGTTCCCAAACACTGACCACTTTGTCAGGGGGATGGAATTGGCCTTTATCAACTGCTTAGCTTCGGTGTTGAGCCTGAGTCCCAGGCCTGAATTCCCCTTTCTTCTGTTATGGTTTTGTTTGGAGCCTTGTGTTTCTTTTTCCCATTAGCAGTCCTCTCTGGAGACCATCTCAATCCATCAGATCTCTAATATTAACTTGGAAATTAGTGTCAAAGATGTGATTCCTTTTGCCAAAGTCACCTTGACCCCTATGTAAACTACCCTTAAGAACCAAATCTGAGTCAAAATGTTTGCAAGAGGCAGATTTTGTCAGACCACACAGCGACTTGTTTTACACTTCCCTGGGGAAATAGCTGCTTGTCTAATTAACTGCTTAATCTAGAGGCTAATTAGGAGTTTAAAGGTCAAAAAGATCTTCTCAAAGATCATTTTGTGTTCATCCTGTGTATAACTAATTCAGCAGTTTTTTTTGTTCAAAAAGTGTTTTTCAGTTTCGCCTGCCCTGGAATACTGTAAGATATTTCGCTGTAGAAGGACAGGTGGCATGTGCACAAACAATGAGGAGCCAGTATGGGGAAGGTATTCTACAAGTGATCAAAACAAACACATACTGGAAACTTAGAGGATGAAGTGGTTACTCTCTATAATTCCTTAATAAAAGAGCAAAAGGTAATAATTATGAAACTTCATTTGGGAATTAGGGTTTTAATGAGCCAGTTTGGGAATGTGATCATTGTGTATGCAGAATAAACATATTAGTGCGTCCAAATCACTGATGTGTAAATGAACTTGGGTCCCCATTCCTCATAAACTGGGGACTGCTTGTGTTTCTGCTGCTTTGTTGCCTGTTTCACGTTTTGCTTTGGAAAATGTTTAAGGTGGGGTCAATAAATGAGAGAATTTCGCACTATGAAGGAGGCAAAAAGACTTCTGATAAATGAATCGCTTTATTTTGTGGCAATAACATTGTAGGATATTAAACATTCAGGAATTCATGTATCAGAGGTGCGGTATATCTGCTTCTTGGTGGGGAGTGGAACCAGCTATAATTCACCACATATATTCCTGCCTGTGGTTTTTTTCCATCCTTTTCTCTTATGTGTTAATGAATGTAGATTCTGATTCAGGGTGGCTATTTATCTTGGATTTCATTTATTTCTCAGTGTCTTACTTCTTATTATGGGGAACATCATTGGAAAGATACCATACTTTCAGAGATGACTAATCTGTGATTAAGATAGATCACCCATTGCTTCATAAGTAACATCTGGCATCAAAGATAATTCCATTGACTTGAAATCTCATAAAATGTAACATCATTAGATTGAAGAAAAGATTGTCATTCTTTCTGGTTATAATGAACCGTTCCTACCAGAAAGTCACAGAAAGGTGCTTTCTAATTTTCCCTAAAGAGCTATACAGTGGCAAACATATTTTCTGGAGCTATCCTAGAAGTTTGCTTCCCCATGACAGAAGATCCTTGAACAATTAGGGAAAAGGTATAATTCTGAGGCACAGATCATGCTTTAGATCATGCTTCTAATTTGCTGACACTTGTTTTGCTCATCTATAACCATAGATTCTAACAGAGGAGACAATTGATTTCTAATGAAAAATGTTTCCGTAGCCAATATGGCCCATAACATCATCACTTTCCCTTCAGGTAATAAATTTAACTGAAAAAAAAATCGTATACAGAATTACATCATTGATAGCATTTGAATTAATGAGGAAGCTTTACTGTTTTCTGGGAATAAATCAAGAATTCATTATTTTTTTATTTCCTTCCACTCTGTAATGATGTCAAGTCAATGCTGGGAACTCTCCTGAGTTCATATTAGGTAATTGCAGTTTTAACAACAACAAAAAAAGGTTAAGTTTTACATTAATTAAAAACAATAATAATAGGTTTCTAAATTATTATAGAGTAACAATAGAATAAAAATCAGGAGTATTTTCTTCAAAGAAACTTTTCTTTGATCAGAGTTTTAATTCATAAATTAGATGCTTTCAATAGCTTAATTTATTCTAATACTGATTGCTTTATTGTGTTGGAAAAGTTTTGCTCATACTGTCTTTCCAATGGCAAAATGAAAAAAAATTCTCATACTTTATGAAAATAATATCATTTTATTTTATTTTTTATTTTTTTAAAGATTTTTATTTATTTATTCATGAGAGACAGACAGAGAGAGAGAGAGAGAGAGGCAGAGGAAGAAGCAGGCTCCCAAGGAGCAGGGAGCCCGATGCGGGACTCGATCCCAGGACTCTGGGATCATGACCCGAGCCGAAGGCAGACGCTTAACCATCTGAGCCACCCAGGTGCCCCGAAAATAATATCATTTTAGAGAAATTAAAAATATTTAAGATGAAAAGGCTGGTATGAGTTGATTAACATGTTTTCCTTATTTAAAGTATGTAAGTTTATAAGAGTCTGGTAAGCTGAAAAATCTGTAAATTATATATAGTACTAATAAGCACATAACTTTTGAAAGCATTTTCTATCTTTATTTAACATATGTTTAACTATTGATTTATCCTCCTCTAAGGAACAGGTGCAGTATAGAAAGGAAGAGGCAGTTGAGTTCATGGTACATGGAAAGCTGTTTCTTTGGACACTACTTTTAATTCTATTATCACCATAAGTTTTCCATATTTTTAAATAAATAACTTCGGAAAAGATATCATTCATATTAATGTCTCTTTTCCTTTACCAAAGAATTTAGCTTCCCCTACATTTTGGTTACTCTGTAGAAGAAAACTGTAAACCAAAACCAAAATCAAAAGTGAAACTAAAGAAACCCAAAACAACATCAAAAAACAAATCACACTCCATCGTACTCAAATGATTATACCAATGACAACTCCAAGAGATTCTCTCTGACCAGTATTAAATAAATCTCTTGAACTTTTTATTTTTGTGAGTAATTTAAAATACCAAAGAATTTATAGAATATACAGTTTGACTTTAAAAACCTGGTGGTAGTCCTCAAAGGGAAAGGAATTAACATTTTTAAAGTATTGACTGCCTGGAAATAGCCAGTTGCTCTACACACATGAATTTTTTTTATCTTTTCCATAATTTCATGATACATTTTTCTTGTTAGGACTTTGGGGCTCAGAGAAGTTAAACAAGGTGTTTGAGCTTACACAATGATTTCATGCTGGAAATAGATTTCAAATATGTGAATATATAACTTAAAAGACCATGCTCTTCACATTGTATCACTTCAGAGACAAAACTGTTCAATTATCAGTCTTGGAGGAGTCTACTTTGTCAATAAATACATCAGCTGTCAGCAAGAGTCAAACCTGAGACTAGCCTTCAGTTGAGTAGGTTTTCTATGTAAGGAAAAACTTTCTGAAGTTAAAATATTTCTGTTAAGTAGGGGAAGTGAGTCCATTTAAGAGGAAGAAGAGCAGTGCCAACAACCTGTTAGGTCAGAAACTGAAGGGTCTGCTATTTTACTCTTCTTGCAAATTAACAAGTTAGTCTGCCACAGTTTACACACACACACACGAGCAAAAGTTCTCTGGGTCAGAGAAATCTTTTTTTTTTTTTTCTTATAGCAAAAAGTAGCAGCCACAGCAATAAAATGTGCTGGCTTCTCATGTCCTAATTCCCACAGGGCAAGATGATAAGGCACAGAGAGTTATCTGCATGTGCAGTGGGTTGCACCACATGAGAAGAACCCCAAACTAAAGAGACTCTGAGTTTTCACAGGCGCAGTTGCTGATGTCCCTATTCTCCATCCTGGAGAGATGTTACTTCTTAACCTGGAATGTAAAAAAAAAGCCTCTTCCAGGCTAGCAAAGGAAGGCATGTAAATCTCCAGCTCTGGAATATAAGCAAGTATCTCCAGGGAGGAAAGAAAAGTCCGTTATTTTTACTCTCCTGAAATGTCCCTAAATCTCTCTGGTGGAATACACCATCTCTAGCTTCCATATTCAAGCATGCCCTTTATTCAAAGATTTAGAATATGCAGTAATTCAAGAAGTTTATGGGAAATTGTCTCCAACAAAGCCTTGGAACCAGTATTCTTCTTGTTTTGCCAGACCATGCCTATAACCTCTAGTTTGAACTCTAGCTTATTTATTGAATGACCTGTTGTTTATTTTTATTTTTTCCCTTTCTATATTTTGGTGAGTTTCTTAGCCCTAAAAAAAACAGAACATGGAACAACAGCTTAAGTGCAAGTTGTGTATTTGAAAGTATGTTAGGCAGCAGAAATGAGACCCAGGGAGTGAAACAGGAAGTGGGGTGGGGGCGGGGGGTAGGCAATAGAAGGTTAGACTCTGAAGTGCTTTCTTGTAGCCTTTTCAGAGGGTGTGCCATGAGAATGGTTGACGTTCTGTCTCTCTGTGTCTCATGGTGATGTGGTGCCAGTAGGGCACTGTATCACGTCACTTTGGTTGACCTCTCCGCCTGCTTCCTTTCCTTCTTTTCCCTACCCTTGCTTCCCCTGCTTGCTTCCATGGCCCCACATAAAGCATTTTCCCCTTAATCTTTGCTACAGGCTCTGCTCTCTAGAGGACTTAGGCTGAAACAAAGTGCTTTGTGATTTAAGAAATACTTTCACAGACATTATCTTATATACACATCATTTGAAAATTAAGATTTTTTTTAAATCAAAGTGATGTTGTGAACATAAACTATTATCTTGTTTTAAAGTGCTTATGTGGAAAAATCACAATCTCCTGCACTACTGCCTCTCCACCTTTGTAAATTCAATTCCCAGAGGTAGTATATTTCAAACTCTTAAGCAATGACTTTTATCATTTACTTTAATAACTCTTTAATATGTGTATTCAGTTTTAGAAAATACCAACGTTAGGGGCACTTGGCACTTGGGTGGCTCCGTTTGTTAAGTGTCCAACTCTTGATTTCCGCTCAAGTCATGATCTCAGGGTTGTGAAATCCAGCCCCGCATCTGGCTCTCCTCAGGGTGGAGTCTGCTTAAGAGTCTCTCTCTCTCCCTCTCCCTCAACTCTCACTCACACACTCTCTCTCTTTCTGTAAGTAAATAAATAAAATCTTAAAAAAAAACCCCAGCTTTAGGCAGTATCTGCCTGCTACTTATTAAGATGTTGAGGTGTCATCACTTTTACAGTGATCAAGCTTATCACTTCTGCTCATCCCACTCACCCATTCATTTTTTCTTTAATAATTCTCTAATTTTTCCATTTACTTGGTTTTGTATATACCTATGATCAAACTTTTTTTCCCCCAAATTTTCCAATGCAATCTAATAAATACCAATGATCATATTTCTAAACACTCCAACTTATTAATCTATCAGTTCCATTTCACTTTCTTGGAAAACCTCCTCTCCCAATCTCTACCCATCTGCTCCAATCTGGAAGAATTCCTTTCTAGAAGCAATGCACAAATGTCATCTTGTTGTTTGCTTTAATCTCTTTCCTCTGTTAGATATCCCATTTCTTGATTCTTATTTCTTCCTATTTCTTGCCTTATTCCTTCATTTGGTTGGAAACATTCTTTAGCTTTCTGGAAAGGAAGTTAAGTGAGGCTTTCTGAATTAGGCCACATCATAGGGCTTATCTAGGCTTAAGACTGGAGAGAAAGATTACTTGGGTTCGGCTCAAATTACTTTTACTTTGATTTATACTAAACCAGTAAATAATATTGTAAAAATAGGTGAGGTGTAAATGAGTTTGTAGACCAAATTGTGCTCAAAATTCTATGGTCAATATACCCTGCACATAGTGGACAAACATCAAAATCATAAATACTATGAACTGGATGCTTGCTGCTTTTTATTCCATTTGCTTGGTAGGAAGGACTATATCAGCAGTCAAGGTCTGCTTAATGCTTTCTTGTTTTATTTTATTACTAGGGCATTTGGCCACGGTTAAATGCTATTTGTTTTATGTGAAAATTTTTATTTTCCCTGTATGCTTGGCTGATAGGTTTAGCTGAATGGAATATTCTGGATTGAAAATTATTTTTCCTCTCAATTTTTGGATGCTTGGTCTCACTGTCTTTTAGCATCCAATATTGCTCTTAAGTAATCTGGTGCCATGCTTACTTTTCTAAATTTCATTGTCATTTTTTTCATTTCACTACTCTATCTTCTCTATAACCCATTGAATTACATCACTTGTGAACCTTCTCCAACTCCTCAGCCACCTCCACTACATTGATAGCGGTTGCAAGGGTAGAAGGGAAGGAAACTTTCTGTTAAGGTAGACACGATTATTGCTCTTGGCTCCCTTCAGGCACTATTCATTGTTCAATAAAGTGTCTTTAGTTCTGTTTCTCCCACTGTTTCATATCACCAGGACTGTAAATTTCAAGGCGGGTCTGTATTCCAATTGATTAAAAGAACATATCTTATATGTTTGATAATGAAGTCCAGAGATGACAAAAGTGAAGGGTTTAGGAATGATGAAGGTGGGTCATAAATGGGCTGATGGTGAGCACTGAGCCTGTGTAAAACAAAACTAATGCCAAGTAAAAATGAGAATTATGGTTAAAAAACTGAATACAAATTTATGAACCTTGAAAATGTGGACATAAATGAAAATCAGTAGATTGTGGGGAGGAAGTTTAGGAATTCCCATGTACCTACTTTCTGTACTAGGGAATGATAAATGGATAGTGTCTCAGTCTAATAACTAAAGAAAAAATAGCTTGAGTATATTTCTTAAAATTACAAAGGTAATCTCCCATAAGAACTGATTTAAAGTAAGTAGCAGTTGTAAGAATTCAATTTTGACATTCTCATGGGACAAGAAAGATATCAAATTATTAGTGTTTAACTCCTTTTTTAAGGAAGAAGTATTTCTTATTGTATCTGCTACTATAACTTCTTTGAATAATAAATCCAGGTTGATGAGACACATTGCAGTTGAGAATGTAGCTACAAAGTTGCTGAGTATCATTTACTATAGGTTTGATATAGATAGAATATGAATTTCATGAAATTTTACTATGTATTAATTTTCTTTATTAATACATATAAGAGACCATTTTAATTGCTTTTAAATTATTCTAAGTTTTTTTTAGAATAGGTATTTCCTGGAATAAAACTTTATGCTGTGATTAGGCTACAAGGTAATTTAACTCCTTGTGGTGTACATTGGCAAGCAAAGGGGAAAAGTGAAATAGTTCAAGCTCTTCAGTTGAAAAAGTAAAATACAAATCATAACCTGAAATAAGCAAACTTTCATTCTTTCCTAGTTTTCCCACAAGCCACTCAGAGGCCTTATTAACTGCAACTCATTTTGGCTATAAATACAGGCCTATCTATTTTCTGTAAAACAATAGGGTAGAATTCATAAGATTTCTCAGAGATAAGGTTAAATGACTTCTCTACGTCTCCTCAGGTAGTTAATAACAGATCAAGAATTAGAATCCAGGTGTTTGAGTTTCTTCGCACAATAGTATACTGTCTCAGAAAGCTGTGATTCTTAAATTTTGATGTATGATATTCACTAGGGCATCACTTGACAGTCCCTCAGATCTGGGTGAGACTCAGGAATCTCTCATAAGAAGTACCCCAGTTGTTGTACCCCACACATATGGATATACATTATTTTAAAGTTGCTTCTTTAAAAGCAGTCCAGGGGCACCTGGGTGGCACAGTCAGTTAAGCATCTGCCTTTGGCTCAGGTCATGATCCTGGGGTCCTGGGATCAAGCCCCGCATTGGGATCCCTGCTCAGCGGGAAGCCTGCTTCTCCCTCTCCTCCCCACTCATGCTTGCTCTTCTCCCTCGTGCTCTCTGTTGCTATCTTTGTCTCTCTCTCAAATAAATAAATAAAATTAAAAAAAAAAAAAGCAGTCCAGTGGTCATGTGTCTTTGTGTGACATAAGACTACTTATGTCAAGTTGCATTCAGTGGAGTAGTGTTTGTTCCAGTCCTGACAGAAAGAAGTCAGATGACATCTGACCTCGTTGCGCCTTATTGTGCAGTTTTCAAAAGTTGCAAACAACTGGTTATCATCAAAATAGTATACAAAGTGATTATTTTACATCATGGTTACCTTGGGTTGACCTCATTGTAACCTGTGCAGATCATTAGCAGTCATCATTAAACTTTCAGTCCTAGAAACTGATCTTGGATTTCTCTCTTAAAGACTGTAAAAGTGTGTAGGCAAATAGAATTTCTGTATATCCCATCTGCAGCATTATTTCATGTTTTTTTTCATCTGCACTATAAAACTTTATGAACCTGGGCTGTAATACAACAATGTAGTGCACAGTCCGTTGGTGTTGCTGAAATCAGTCTTCTAAGACGTCTGTCTGGACGTGATTTTGCAGGTAATAGGCTGTTTCAGTTCTGCTTGAGTGTTCCCTGCTGTCTCCACCCCAGAAACAGCTGTGTTTTACTGTTGTCATTTGGAATACATAAATAAAGGCAAGAACACCAGTATTCCTTTTAATTTTCTTTCCCAATAAATAATTAGGGTAAATGTAAAGAGTCTGTAGTTGCTTTGAATGAAAGACGCTATGAAAATATAAAGTAGTTTAGCATATTTTCATAAATTACAAATACATTTATAAGTAGAATGTTCTCCATGTTGGCTCTTACTCATATTACAAAAGTTCTCTATCAAATTTTAGTAGGCTTTATTTTTGGCTATTATTTTTTTAATGAAACAGGCATATATCTTATTGGTAACAAAATGGGAAATAAAACAATAAAATAGTTATTTAGCTGGGGAAAAGATATAGAATTTTCTAATTCAGAGGTTGACAACTATGACCTGTATGCTAAATCCAGTCCACTGCATGTTTTTGTAAAGAAAGCTTTATTGGAACATGTATACTACCATTAGTTTGTGTATTGTCTATGCATATAAGCTGTAACAGTATGGTTGAGCAGTTGTAACAAATACCATAGGGCCTAAAATATTTACTATTTGAGTCTTTTTACAAACAATTTACTGACCCATCACTCTAACCCAATGGTTTGCAGACTTCACAGAATTCTTGGAGATCTTTTGAAAAAATAGTCTAGACCCATATTTAAGGATTTGAATTCATTTGGTCTGGCGAGGGACTCAGAGCTTCCTACTTCATCCGATTATGTAGCAAGAATTGAGAAACATTTTCTGACTTCTGCAGTAAATGTACATTCCCCACAGACTATATGACATTGTTCTCAGAGAGTAGGAGGTCAGTCAGACTAAGGTTTGTCACATAAGTCATGGCCTCAGATAAAAACAAATCCAAGATGACTTTCTTCTTGTTTGATTGATCAAATAAATGCTTCACAAGTGACCTGACACGACTTGAAATGATCCTGGAGAAGCTGAATGCCATGTAAAGTATATTCATCATGGTTCAGAGGAAGGAAAAATTACCTTGTATCGAGGTGTCAGGGAAGACATCAGAAATGTATGTTTTGAACTGTGCAGAGATGCTTCAAATATGGGTAGAATCCAATGCTTCAGATAAGGTCACTGTAGAGATTTAAAATTATTTTTTCCTTCTCTGATCTTTGCCCTAAAATCCCAGAATCGGAGTTTATCCATCTTGGCTTGCCGTAGCCCAGTTCAGTTCAACAAAATGAATCGACCCAGGTGCTACTTAGTGTTGAACATACCACAATGAACAAGACAGGTATTACCTGGCTCTACTGGAAATTCTAAGTTGGGATATTTTGAAAGATTGATATGGAGTAGGGTGGAGAGGGGGTGTTCAAAGGGAGAAGGATGAGAAGGATAAACAAAGCATTTGCAATAATCTTGGACTGATTATGACAGAGTAGTAATGGTAGACATGAATTTGAAGAGTAATTAGGATTACAATTTTAAGGGCCTTTTTAATGCCATGTTGAGGAGTCTGGACTTTCCACAAGACAATAGGAAACACTTCAAAGAGTTTTTGAACTGTAGAATGAAATGATCAGAGGGCAAAAATATTGTGCTGATAATGGGGAAAATATTTGAAAAGGAGCAAGTCTTGAGACAGGAAATCCAAGTAAGTGTCTTTTGGGGCACAGAGACTCGTCCTATGAAGCAGGGCAGTGATAATAGTGAAAGAGATAAACAGATGAGTTTCAAAGGTAATGTGGAGGTACAAAAGATACAGGACTTGGAGATTCATTAGATGTTGTTTGTAGAAAGGGTAAAGGATTCTGGGAGGACAGAAGCTATGGCTCCATCTTTGTTCAAGAAAAGGCATTTGTAGTGCTTGATATTGACTTACAGAATTTACTATTTCAGTTTTATATTTCTATCGCCTCCAGTTCTGCTACTGAAATATCTAACAACAACAACAGCAACAAAAAAACAAAACCTCTGGCTTTACTGGGACCACCAATGCAAAGTCAATTTGCTTCATGACCCTTGAGGAGAGGGTTGATTTTGAGGATTTCATTTTGTAAATGGCTAGGGGCCACATTGAAATGAGCTGTGACACATTCACAACTATATTCATATTGCAGAATGTGAAAGGCAAAGATATTTGCATACTTCTGTCAGCTTTGGACAAGAAACCCTTTCACCTTAAAGATCCATTCATCCTTCCAAATGATCCCACTTAATGTATGACTCATATTCATTCAACTGCTGTACTTGGAACATTTAAAGGATCCATGGGCCATTTACTTCTTTTAGAGATTGTTAGCAATGCTATCTTGGGGATTTATGCTTCCTTTACTATGTTTCGTGAACTGTGAGGTAGGTCTTTACTATTCATTTATCCTTATCCTGGAAAAGCCAGAGCAAGAATAAGAGAAAAATAGCGAGGGAGGCAATGTTTGTATTTATTGTTTGTACATTGAGCACTGGCAAAACAGTATTCTGCATTCAAATGATAAATATTCAGCAAGGTATGTATCAGTAATAGAATAGGCCAGTGGAAAGAGTAAGTTTTATCTGCCTTCATATTGATTCCAGGTTGGTCATACATCATCTTTATTGAGAGCAGCTCATGGCTTGCTATGAAAGCAATGTGTTCTTGCATTCTCTTGCTAACTTTCTTCACTTTGATTCCATGCATTATAAAGTTTTCTCTTTCACTTTAATAGCCAAATATTAAATGCAAGTAGGTTTAAGGACTAAAACTGGGTAATTGATAAAATTAACTATCCTATTTAAAAAATGTGATTTCTTCTTTCATTTGCTGTTCTTTCCTACTAGACTATAAAACCCTCTGTAATATCATGAACTACTTCCTTTCCATGTGTTAATATCTTACCTAGTTTCCAATCATAGTAGATATTTGACCTATATTTAAAACTTTCATTCAACTTCCTTTTCCACCCACTCGCACATTAAACTCTCTTAAAGACCTAGTTATCTTAAAATTGTGAGCCTTTTTTTTTTTCTTTCTCTTTACAATGACACTTCTCTCACTTCCCAGTGTTTGGAGCTCTTTAAGAGTTAGCATTTTTTTTTTTTTTTTTTGGTATATTTTGATCTACTTGAGCTCTGAGTGTTGCTACGTTGAACCCACCTGTCCTTGGCATTTCCAAAGGCGGGAAGAGTTCCATGATTTTTGTGCACACTTATAGATAGTAGGAATACTTCTGTTTATAGGAAACGTGAGCAAATTCTCTCATCAACATTTTTTTGTTGTCTCCCTATAGGAAGATATAGAAAAGAAAATCATTCCTATCCTAAGAAGCTTTTCTGGAAAAAAAATCCAGGGAGTTTCTTATTTCGAGAAAAATTAAATGGCAAACATGATGGTACTAACTATAGACATAGTAATAGGTATTCAGGAAAGAAAGAAATCTAGGGGTTGGATTTACTGGATGTTTAATATCAAAGATAGGACTTGAATAAAATGGAAAATGAAGGATGAATAAAACTAGAATAGGCAGAGGAGTGGATACGGAAGAGGAAGTGAGATGGTGAGGAAAGACAGTAGCTGCTTCAAATTGAGAAAGTGGCCTTAAATAAAGTTATGCTAGCCTCAGGTTATAGCAGGAACCCTGCCTAGTGAAATCATTCTTATGTGTTTCTTCCCATTTTGCCCATCGGTGTTTGCCTTTCTGGACCTGAGTATGGGTTTGACTCTCACATCTGTGTATCTGATCTTGATTTGACAAACTAGAGGTGTAGTTCCTGTGTTTCTGATTTTAATTTTTATTTGCCTTGCTTGCTTCATCCAAGATCCCAAACTTAGTGCTAAACTAGACCCAGTTTTGGTTTTGTTTCTCTCCTTGATTCAACTTGCTGCTTTTGATTGGTTTATGAACCTATACCATTCTCTCTTCTTTAATGGTGAAACAGAAGACACAAGATGAAAACTATGATTTCTCTTGAGCTACTAAAGGTCTTTCACACTTGACTATTTTCTCAGATATATATGGCCTCTCTCTGATCTGCTTTTAGTTCTGTTTATATGTAAAAGTAAGATAATAGGAAACCACTTATAATATGTTTCAAGGCTTCCAGAACCTTTAGTTATCACAGGACAGCAAAAAATAGAATCCTTTTGCACATGGCAACTTTAATATTTTGTCAGTCAGTTCATAAATATGTGTCATGCATGGTTCCAGATTCTAAATACGCTCCCTCATGGAGCTTGCATGTTAGTGTCAGGAAGAAGAAAATACACACATAAAAATAATGGAATAATTTAATTTCATATGCTTATAGAGTTTGGACGGGTTGGAAGAGGGTGCTACTTTAGCTAAGATGTTCAGTAAAAGTATGTTTGAGGAAGGAACGTTGAAGATGAGATGTAGCATTTAAGTTGAGACAGGACAGACAAAAAGTGCAATAAATGAGAAGATTCTTAAGTGGAAGTGACTTGATGTACTTATGGGACAGAAATAAGGCCAGCACGCTTCGAATATAGTAGGGATGAAGATAAAACTAAAAGATGCAGAAGTTCATATTTTAGATTTCTACACAAGTAGGTATTTTACCAAGACACCATATTTGGTTCAGTTTTTATAACACATTTTGATGTGTTATGGCATTCCTACTTAATTTTTTGCTTATCTTTATGAGTTAACTAAAGGTCACATATTTTGAAAGACTAAATCAGTTCCTAATCCTGTGGCAGGATTTTGACTTGCAACAAATTCATCACTTATCAAAAATCAAAGTAATTTTTTCTTCCTTTTTAATATTTAAAATGTGATAAAACTTCTCTTCTTTATTACATTTTCCAGCAGGCTTAAAGTTTATGATGTTATATGTAGGTAATGCTGAATGAAGGAAATGCTAATAAAATTTAACCAAGGGTTCATTTTATGTGAATACAAAATGGATGTGAGTTTGGTTTCTTCTTTCAGCGTGGGTTGATGAATTTTGTAGCTTTTATATGTGAGTTTGTATCCTAGAAATTTTCCTTATTGGCTCTGTCAACTTAGACAAGTTAATAAATCTCTGGGTCTTCATTTCCCCCACTGTACAGTGGAAGATCATTTTATGAGGGTTTTAGGAGGATTACATAAGGAGTTGAAGTGTGTGGAAACACCTCACTCAATCCGTCACCCATACCACACTGCACAATAAATGCTTGAGTTCGTAGAGATGAATGGGGGGCAGTACATACCTGTTCATCTTTCTTTAACATGCTTTTGCTTTGCCTCTTCAAGTTCAAGGACTCACTTCTCCACAGAAGTAGTTATACTCTGAATTACAGGGTGTTGAACACTATCAAATAGCTATGGGTATTGGCATCAGAAAACAGGGGCGGGGGGGCAAGCCTCTTTCTAAGGTAATGATTAAATTATAGGTTTTGGGTCCCATTCCTACTCTTTTATAGTGGTTCAGCCAGCCCACCTTTAGAAGAAGGAGCTTAATGGGAACTTTCTTCCAGGGCACCTAAAGGATTTCTTTCTGCTCTGAGTTCTCATTTGCAAACAGCCTCCTCTGAAATGCTCTTTTTACTTTGACCCATTGACAGAAAATACTTGAGGCCTTGGGTGTAGAATTCTCCACTGACTTTTCATTATCTTGCCTATTCTGTGTGTCAGAGTCTCCATTTAGCATCAATTTTTATTCTCCTGCAGATTCCATGATCTCGACGATGCGGAACCTGACCCATTTCTTAGGCGGGTCCTTGTCTGGATTACTCCCTGACTTTGTTCTCTTCAGACAGGGCTGCCGCTCAGGGATCTTTGCTCCTGTGGAGACTTCTACCCTGTTGTTTTTTTCAGTTACTTTTTTGCTTTTGGGTGTACTGAGTTGCATCCTTTTCTGCTCTCAGAATAACTAGGGAAGGCCATTGAAATCAAGAGGCAACTGGGGAAGATTTCGATAGGATGTAGTTGCCAAAATGACACCATTTTAAAGCATCTATTTTAAATTCTCCTTACTAGGTCTATGCTTTGAAATAAGTAATTTCAAATATGCTAAATTGTTTTTGGCCAAAGATATTTTTTTATTCTTTCTCTGTATTTCTTGTGTTCAAAGCAAACAAAGAAACGTGTGGGAAGTGTTTTGAGCCACATCAACATCATCAAAGTATTTATTAAACACTCGATCTTGAATGGTGTCTTGGTTGTTTCAACAAGTTACATGTAAGGTCTCTCAGCCTTCTCAACATTTATAACTGAAGTAAACAAATGGCACACCATCTTTTGATGTTCCTGGCAGCATCTTTTTGTTTCTTCTACTCTTGCCTTACCTTTCTCTTTCTTCTCATTCATTCTAAGTACTCTAGGTGGGCGATGTGATATTTCAACCAATAGGTATACTAAAACATAGCAAGTGCTCTGGTGAAGGCATATGTAAAGGACTGTGGGAATTTAGGCAATGGAACGACCATGCTTTCTTTCCCCAGAGTTCAGGGAGAAGCTGCACATCAAATTGAGTCTTAAAGTATATGTGTAGGGACTTTCCAGGTGGATAGGGGAGATGGGGATTCTAAGAGGTAATGGTGGATGATGACAGATTTGTGAAGTTTCTTCAGAGAAGCAGAACCAGTAGGTTATTCATTCACTCACTCACTCATTCACTCATTATGAGAAATTTGCTCTTGTGATTAGGAAAGCTGAGAAGTTTCACAATCTCCGGTCTACAAGTCAGAGACCCAGGAAAGCCAGAGGTATAATTTTAGTGCAAGTCTGAAAACCTGAGAACCAGGGAAACCAGTGGTATAAATTCCAGTCCAAAGGCAGGAAAAAGATTGATGTTCCAGCTCAAGCAGGCAAGCAAGGAGCACTAGGGGTGAATTATTCCTTCCTCAGGCTTTTGTTCTGATCAGGCCCTTAATAATTCATTAAGGATGCCCATCTACTGATTCAGATGCTAGTCTCATCTGAAATGCCCTCCCTATAGACACTCTAAGAAATAATGTTTAATTTGAGTACCCCTAGCATAGTCAGGTTGATACACAAAATTTACCATCAAATGAGCAAAGGTCTAAAAAATATGTACTTGAAAAAGTCAGTGGTTCATTGTGATGAAACAACTTTGAAAATTTAATCTTCCAAGGATGCCTGGGTGGCTCAGTTGGTTAAGCGTCTGCCTTTGGCTCAGGTCATGATCCCAGGGTCCTGGGATCAAGTCCCACATCGGGCTCCTGCTCAGTGAGCCTGCTTCTCCCTCTGCCTGCCACTCCCCCTGCTTGTGCTCTCTCTCTGTGTCTCAGATAAATAAAATCTTTAAAAAAAATTAATCTTCCAAATGTGTTAGAAATACTTGTGATCTTTCTGAAAATTCTCCATGATCTGAAAATCTCTCAGGGAGTTTAGTGAGTCTCTCATTTTGTGTGTGACCTGACTTGTGCCTTAATTTCACCTTCTTCATTCAGCTTCATAGAACTAAAGGAGATCAGAAGTTGTGTATGAATGTTCTAAAGTATTTTTAAACTATCCAGGTTGATTGCAAATTGGATGAGAAATCCTCTCTGATCTTTGGCTAGATGGTACCTCATGTGGAAATGTGTAAACTGAGTTTCTTAGATTCCTTGACACAACTAGTTTCTTCCCAGAAAAGGAAAAGGCATATAATTTGAGAGCTCAAAGTAGACTGAAGAGTCATCCTTTTTATTACTTATCAACACATAACCTTCCAGTCACTTGAAATGCTTGTGAAACATTTCAATTACTCATGAGGCTCAGCCCCCTAAAAATTCACAAAAATTATCTGACATCTTCTAGCCCTCCATTTAGAGATGGAGTTCCCTAATTCTAATAAGTGAAGTGCTTCTCTGATGTTCCCAGATGGAACAAATGGTAGAGCTGAACATGACAGAAAATTCTTTTATTTATTATTATTGCAATTTCCTTAGTGGTTGATGAAAATTGAGAATAAGACTCTTGTGGCTCTTAACTGTTGCCAAAGAATATGAGTAAGCCAGAAAGTTACACTCCACTAGAGTGTCACCATGGAAAATTCATCTTTCAGACATACTGTCATGGGTGCTCTGGAAGGCAGCTAGGTTTGCTGTGTGTTCTCACTCCTCTGTCATGTGAGACTCCCCTATTCAATGGGACCAGATCAGTTCCTAGATCTGTGCCTGATGGAATTTCTGTTTATGACTGCTCCATAGGTTATATAGCCTCTAAAGACCAAGTCTTCCATCTCTACTGTAATCTCAAATAAAATAGGGTATGTACAGATATAAATCAGACATTGAAACTACTACCTTTCTTCCAGAACTGTGCACATAAACAGTTCTCCATCAAGCCCTCTGGGTCTTTCTATTGGTCCTTCTTCCTCTGTTTGTTAACACATCCCTTTTCTCCATCTATTGTTCTTTCTTATCTATCTATCCATTCTTCCATCTAGCCATCAAAATGTTTATTTTCTTTCATCCAGCCATACATGCATCTTCTTCTGTCACCTTCAAATATTTAATCATGTTCTACACTAAACAAAATTTTAGAATACAGAAAAGGGTAAGACATAGTTGCTATTGACAAAAAAAAAAGTGCAAAGACTTAATTTTCTATTTATATTAAGATAATCCCTCTATGTTCCCAATGTAAAAGTCTGTGTGTTGGGGGGAAAAAAAAGACTTTCACTTATAAATTATTTTATTATTTTTTTAAGTTTTCAAATGATAGACGACCTTTGGAAAAAAATTCAAAGATATATAAAAATGTAGAGAGATATATACCAAATGCTAATTATCTATAATCCTACTATTTTGAAATAAGCACCATTGTGTTTTTACTCTAATTCCCTAAACTATTTTTTCCCTATGTATATATCGGGAGCTCAGAGTATGTTTTGGAGACCTCCTATAAGATGTTGGGAGGTGGGGCACCTGGGTGGCTCAGTCCTTAAGCGTCTGCCTTGCCTTCGGCTCAGGTTGTAATCCCCCGGGGTCCTGGGATTGAGCCCCGCATCAGGCTCCCTGCTCAGCGGGAAGCCTGCTTCTCCATCTCCTGCTCCCTTTGCTTGTGTTCCCTCTCTAGCTGTCTCTCTCTCCCTGTCAAATAAATACATAAGATATTAAAAAAAAAAAGAAGTTGGGAGGTGATTGCTAAGTTTGTGGGGGTGATTGTTAAAGTACAGATTCCTGGGTGGCTCATTCATTGGGCTGTTGTTGCATTCGTGTCTTTGGGGTGATTGTTGTGCATCTTGAAGTCAAAGAACCACTAATACATAAATATCCTAATGTTTTGATTGTATTACTTCATCCATATTTACTTTTTTTTCTGTCCCAATATGGTCTCTTTCTAAAGTCTCAGCTAATAGTCTACCTGCAGGGAAATGGCTTCAAATGTTTTCACTCATTATATTTGGTTTATATTTGGTTTTTAATCAAAGTGTAACAGAAAGTTCAATAAAAATAGCACTTTACCATAGCTAATGCTTGCCCAAATCCCTAGAAAACATTATAAAGACCACAGATACTTTCCTAGACTTCCGTATCCTGCTGTAAAAATCACAGCTGCCTCTGCCCAGTAACAGCTTGGAACAGTGAGAGCATTTTCAGGCCGCCTCCGTCCTTTCTTCATGGAGATTCACCAGAGTGGCTCCATGGTCCCGGAGTGTTCTCTCAGCATGTTGTAGTCCAACCTGGGCACAGATGAGATGAGGCAAATGACAGTTGATAACTGTCAACAGGCTTCAGAGGCAATGCCATATTTGAGAAAAATAGTAGTTCATTGTCATTTGAAAATTTCTTCAGTTCATACCAACAACTCAACTTCCTGGAAATCACTCCCATCAAAGAAAGGCAGACCATACTATGCTGTGTCTGATGCCGCATCTTGTGGAAGTGTGTGGGAAGGGTAAAATCAGCTGGCTGCTTCCTCTATTTGGTGACAAAAAGATCATTCACTTTTTGTTGTTGTTGTTTTGACTGAAAAGGCAGGACCAAGTTTTTACTTGGGTGCCATTCATACACAGTTTGCTTTCTATCTTTATGTGCTAGAATTTCTGTCTTCATGTATCATTTTCACAGTATTCAAAGAACTGTTTTTCTGGATCTGGGTAATATAACAACAGACTTTAAGAAAAGGAATGGATTGCTTGTACCCAAGTAAATTGATATAGAAATTTTTGTAGCAATTTGTTGACTTTATGCCAAACTCTGAGCTGAAAGCTTCATAGAATTTTTTTCAGTTAAAATGTTAAGACCATGTCTCATCTCTTGATTAAATAGTCTACTTATGTTTATCTACTCATTAATGTCTTTCTCCATCATCAGAACATAAGCATTGCCCCTCCAGTACCTAGTATGTTTGGCACGTCATAGATACAGGAATGTATCCTTGACTCAATCTTCTAGGCATCATGGGGAAGGATTAGTCCAGGAGCATTGGTTCTGTGTTCCTCCTGAAGGCAGCTCCCAGTGTTCTACTTACTTTTCTGAAAGTCTTACATTTCATTTCAAATAAAATCTGTTGTTAAAAGCATAACATTTAAGGCCCTCTAGGGATCAAGCTCTAAAGTTCTTACCTGCTCTTATCTCTCATATTTTCATTTATGTATTTTCCCATGTTTGGGCCTTGGCGTTTTCATTCCCTTAACTTAAATGCTCCTCATTGCTCTTGAAATCCTACTTACAGTGTATGTCTAGAGTTGGTTTAAAAGTCCTTCCCTGATTCCCTGGATGGAAGGAGCTTTCTAGCCCTTGAAATAGCAACAACTTTTATAACTGTATCAGGACACATCACGTGATGTCTTGGCTCATTTTATTGCCGACTGGTCTTCCTGTGTGTGTATTTTCTCTGACACTAGGTGATTACCTTGAGACAAATAACCACATCCCTCCACTCAGCCAAGTACAAAATAAGTGCTCAGTATTTATTTATTGAACAAATAAATGGACATTTGGAAAAATGAAGCCTGAAATAGAGACTTTATTGTATTCACCCTGGGGCACGGGGGGAACACAGTATTTTCCAGAATAAGATATCAACTCTCAACAATGCAGTATTGTCTTCTCTTACTCATTTTATGCTATGATTCCCTGTGTATTCCTAGTAGTTTAGGAGATCGGTATTCTGTATACTTAATTGGCATGCACATTATTCTGAAACATTGAGTGCCTTGAATAAGGTAAGTAACATAGACCAAAATAAATGTTTATTTCCAGTAATTAAATTATTTTAAAAATCTTTAATATTGCCTTATGCAGGTTTATTCAGTATTTCTAAAGTCAATTGACTATGGTCATCAAAACTGTTAGCTCTTGAAATTCATCTTTCCCATCATAGAGTACAAACCAGTTTAGAAATTGTAAAACTTTTATGGTGGGAAAGCTATTTTCTGAACTTAGCGTATATATTGAATGGTTATGAAGATAGACTGAGTATATGTACTAGAAAAATTTATGAAGCAGTTTATGTGATTTTGATGTGTATCATCTAAATCTTCTCCGAATTATAGGTGACTTGTAAGAGCATTTTCAATAAATAGAATAACCTACGGTTGGTTCTGAACATAAAGTGAAAGCATGTTTTGATAACTGCATGGGTAATTGGGCCAAAGTGGGCTATTAAAGAATAAGCTAGGAATGTTTATTATTCCATTTCAGTATTTTGAGATTGTTGTAATGAATAACAACAGTACTTGCCTATGGATTTTCTGTGATCACAGCTAAAGACAGAATTTGAGATTCAGTGGATGGCCCTGTCTGACTCAGACAATGTTTCTCCATTAAAAATTATATTTTCAAAGAGATTTTTATTACACAATTTCTTTGGCAAGTGACGTGTCTTTAAGGAAATGGAAATGAATAATACAATGGATTTGACTTCCAGATGTCTATAATACAGATTAAACTATTACTAAGAGACTATTTCTTTAGAAGATACTCTAGGTTCACAATTTTTACCAATGGCTCTACTTTGCTTTGCGTTTCTATTTCATTCACTGCTGCGTAGGGACATCACTTTAAAAGTGACACATCTATATTTCAAGCTTATAAAACACATCACATTTCTGGGGCGCCTGGGTGGCTCAGTCAGTTAAGCGTCCAACTCTTAGTTTTTGGCTCAGGTCATGATCTCCAGGTGGTGAGATCCAGCCTGGCATCACACTCCCTGCTCAGCACGGAGTCTGCTTAAGACTCTTTCTCCCGCTCCCTCTGCCCCTCCCCCTTCTCTAAAATAAACAAATCTTTAAAAAAAGATTTGTTTATTTATTTTAGAAAGAGAGCACGCACGCAGGTTGCGGGGAGGGACAGAAGGAACAGGAGAGAGAGAGGGTCTGGAACGACTCCCACACTGAGCACAGAGCCCGGGGTGGAGCTCGATCCCACGACCCTGAGATCATGACCTGAGCCGAAACCCAGAGTTGGATGCTTAACCACTGAGCCACCCAGATGCCCCAATAAGTAAGTCTTAAAAAACAACACATTTCTCATAAATGCGCATTCTGTATGTTTAACTTTTTTTCCCCTCCAGTGTGTACCTCATCAGATACACATAATTAGGTACTAGAAGAAATGCTTATGAGGATATGAGTACTATTTCTTTCTCTCCTTATTTTTCTCCCTCCCTCCCTCCCTCCCTCCCTCCCTCCCTCCCTCCCTCCCTTCCTTCTTTCCTTCTCTCGTTCCATGACTGAAATGTCTGACATAGCAAGGCATTGTAGGTACGTGTCCTGTAAGGAATCTGCACAGTGAGGGGTGATATTCAGATGTGGGCTGATTGACATTAATAAAGAGCATGATCCCTTTGGAATAAATCTCTTCCCAACCCCTGGATATGTCTCTCAGGAGTTCAGAACTTGCTTGATAGACAGGTGTCGGCTATGAACAGACATATACAAGTGAAAGCTCAGCAAAGAAGGAGGCAGTCTGTAATTCCAACTCAGAGGGTAGAGAAAAGAAGGGAGGGAGGATTGCGTGAATTTCACAGTATCTTCCACCAGGAGCAGGTGGATAGAAAATGTGGTTTCTGAAAGGATTCCCTGAAAAGATCTTTTCTACTCCTTGTCATTTAGATCTCTTACCTGTATGCTAAGCCTTTCAAAATATCATTGGTGATGAGTTCAATTATCCTGAAATATATATTTTTCTGATTTAAATTCAAATAGAAGAATGAATGACTGATAACTGACTCTCTACTGGGAGTGACTTTTGACCACAGGGAGTGTAGACAAGACACAAGAAACAAGGAGTGTGAGAGAGAGAACTGCACAGCACCCTAAAAAGGCAGAAAAGGAACTCTGGCGTGTGCAAAGACAAGCACTGCCTTCTCAAATTTTCTCCGGGCCACAGAGCTCCATTTCCAGACATTATCATGAAATTGCAGCGGATGAATCAAAGAGACTGAGGGGATTGTGTGATTCAAGTGTTAGGGGGAACCTCTCAGAGGCTCGGGATATTATTGTTTATACACATCTTGGAATAGGCAGCGGAGTAGAGGAGATAACAGTTGCAGAACAGCATAAGAAAATGGAAGAAAGGGGCACGTAGGTGGCTCAGATGGTTAGGCGTCTGCCTTCGGCTCAGGTCATGATCCCAGGGTCCTGGGATCGAGCCCCACATCAGGCTCCCTGGGATCGAGCCCCACATCAGGCTCCCACATCAAGCAGGGAAGCCTGCTTCTCCCTCTGCCTCTGCCCGCCCCCCGCCCCAGTCTCTCATGAATAAATAAATAAAGTCTTAAAAAAATGAAAATGGAAGAAAGAAAAGATGGAAATGGTGTGGGGAAATCAAGCAGATCTCCTAATGGAGATTTAGGGATTTTTGAGAATGAGTCACCGTCAATTTGGGGGAAATTTGGTATATGCACTTAATTAGGATTAAGTGGCAACAAATTAGCCCTTACAACTCAGGGCTCCTGCTTTGGGATTTGAAGACTTCCTGACTCTCCCTGTTTTATTTTTCCCCGCATTGACTGTAAGTGAAATATATACCATAATGGCAGGAAAATGATATGATATGATCATATATATATATATATATATATATATATATATATATGTCATAATGACAGGACTTTCAGTTTACATCTGGAGACAGTTCTTGAGTTAGATTCTTCATGAAAGTCAAATAAGCAGCTGGTTAAATTCCTTCTGTCACAACTATTTGTGTCCTTTTTAAGAACCTATTTCAGAATTTCTTTCCTCTCACATATTCCCTGTGCACATTTTTTACAATGTGCAAAATTATTTTATTCCTAGTCACTAATTTATTTTTTTCTGATAATGTGTAACTTACAAAGTGTGATATCAATTACCATATAGTTTACTTAATGAATTCTGAAAATTGATAATAAAATACACAAAAACCAAAAAAAAAAAAAAAAGGCTTCCTACTTACAGCAGCAAACAGAACAGCACTGATTGACATCAGAACGGTTGGCTTTGATTGTGCCTGATTGACCTCATATCAATTGGTGGCTGATATTAACAGGAGAATATTTTATGGGAACCATTCTTACAGCTAAGTGACATTACAGGTTTTATATTTTAATAGTTCATTATGGAAATTAATACCTGACAATGTCTGCATCGACAAATTCTGCAAAGGGATGAATAATGACTCTTCCTAACAATGGCTGATGATGGAAGCTCCTTTTTCAGTTAGCCTATAGTCTGGTTCTTGGAGCTTGCTAGGCGTGTATGTGGACATTATTTGTCTCTCTCTAACAAGTATTAGGCTTTTGTAGGACTATCAACTCTAATGTGTAATTCTCCATTTAAATTGTAATAAACTTATTTATTAAAATTCTTTCTTATTTTACTGCTTACAAGCAGACAAGCTGAGGTAGTTAAAAATTTCCCATTAAGTGTATCATAGCCTCCATACAGATTCTCTGTGAAATGATACCACCTGAAGTGCAACCCCCAATCAGTGACCCTGGCCTTTGGGCAGGGTCTTGGCATTGAAAGAAGTGTACCGAAGTCAGTATCTCAGGTAAGGAAGAGTTAACTGCTTGCTTTGTCAGCCTGATGGGTTGGTAACCAGTGGGAGTGCCTGTAGGGTTGCATTTGAACAGTCTTCCAGGCAGGGTTCCTTACTGTTCCCTAAATGTACCATGCTCATTACTGTGGGTAATGATTAGAAAATGAGTATGGAGAGCGGGGAGCATCTACAGATCTTGGGAGACTCCCATTAAAGTTCCTCCTCTACTGTTAACTTTCTGATCGTTCCAACCCCTGATCTCTTCATACTCTGAATGCCTTGAACACTTATTATCACATCCTCTCATTATGGCTTTTAATCATAGGCTGTCTCTATCATCTTCTAAGTGTTTCTGGTGTCCCGTTTTATATTGTTCACTCTGAGCAGGAGAGATCAACACTTTAACTTCTGTCTCCTCTGTGGGGTTAACCAGAAGGCCATTCCATTACTTCATTAAATTCTAGCCCTGTTGAATAAATGAGTTGTAACCACTATTAAAGATTTAAACAGTTTAAAACTTATGTTTTGTTTTAATGAACAAAATGGTAAAATGGGCTGATTATTATTAAACATCTGACGGGGTGGATAGACAATGAGTTATAACAACGGCAGCACTTTTCAAATTTCAAGAGCATAAAGAAGAATACATGTTGTTAAAATATAGCAAATTCTGTTTGTATCAATAGGAAGAGATGGTTTTGAATACTTTTCTTCTTTAGGTCTTTTTCTCTGAAGTATTTGAAAACAATGTCTGCCTGTCTGCTACTCAGGGTGTTTAGAAATACTCTTAAGTTGACAGAGCCAGTGCCTTGAGAAGTAGTGGGCTACTTGTTCTTCTGCTTCTATTTGCACAGAAGACCTTAAGCTAATTTAAAAGCATGGAGAAGTTGGATTGAGCTTCAGGTAATAGAGGAAAACAAAGCATATGACATTAGGTCCACGGGAACATATTACAGTGTGTCACCTCCTTCCTGGGAAACTGGAAGGGGGATTTTTCCAAGCCACATGTCAGCCCATCCACTTAGTCTCAGGATAGAGCAGTAAATACAGAGGGATTCTCTGTATCACTGGCATCTAACCATATGACCTTTGAATGCTTCAGTTTTCGTAGCTTCAAAATGGAGTCAATGCATCCTATATTTCATTTATTTACTCACTAAAGAATATTTTTCTGGTCCCGCTATGTGCCAGGACTCTTTTTAGGAATTAAGAGATCCAGCAGGAGACAAAAAAGATAAAGCCTTTGCTTTCATGAATCTTACATTCTAGTGTATTTTTGTGTATGTATGTGTCGAGGGAGTGGTTCGGTAAGTTAAGATGTGCAGAATATCTAGAATACAGACATTCAATATTAATAACTGTCATTTATTGAGGCACTACTATGCACTAGAAACTTTACATATAATTTTCATGACACAATAGTCCATATTTTAAATATGAGGAAACTATTTGATTTGGTAAGAATTAAATGACTTCCAAGAGCACTTCAGTGACACAACCTGGATTAAATATTTACCTTCCTGTATATACCTTCTCTTTCTCCAAGCATTGCCCTTTATGATCTATAGATACAAACCTGACAGATGATCAGGTTGATAGCATGTATAGGTATCCTAGGAACTATAATCCCAT